>NW_004949236.1:128911-146043 GCF_000317375.1 Microtus ochrogaster | reverse complement strand
AGAGAGAAACAGGGCCCATGTCTGGGTTCATGGCCTTGATGCAGCTGTTGTGGTCTATGTTGATGTCTGTAGCTCCTGTGACTACCAATGGTCCTGCAAATGTCTGTAGGCTGATCCACTATCTGTGACCATGTCAGTGTCTAAGGGATATGTCTGAGGGGCCTATGCTGTCACCCAGGACCATGGTGACATCCAGATTCAGATTACTGCTGAAGGGTATATCTGGGTCTGTGGCCCTGCTGAGCTGGTTCCTGTGTTAATATCAGCAGCTCCTGCTACCACTGAGGGCACTGCAGAAGACTTTAGTCCGGGCTGACAACTGAGGTCATGTTGGTATTTGAGGGTCATGCTGCTTCTGAGGCCATATATATCTGGGTGGCCTGGGCTGCCACTCAGGACCATGGTGATGTCTGGGCCTGAGCTGCAGCTGAGGGCCCATGTCCAGATCCATAGTCCTACTGCAGCCAGGGTCTGTGTTGATGTCCATAGATCCAGATGACTGGGAGTTGGGCTTCTACCTATTGGAGCTGGACTGTCATGCTGTAACTGGGGCCATGCTTACATGGGTAACTTGAATGCCAGCTAGGGCCATGATGACATTCAGGCCCAGGCTTCTGCCAGGGACCATGTCTGGGTGTATGGTTCAACCACAGTCAGGGTCTAGGTTCATATGCAGGGCCCGTGTTGCCTCTAAAGTCCATGGAGACAGTCAGGGTCTGGGCTGCCACCTAGGGCCAGTTAGTGTCTGAGGTCCTTGCCACTGCTGGGGCTATAGAGTTCTGAGGGGCTTGTCCTGCCACCTGGGGCCATGCTGTCATCTGGTGCTGCCAAGGACCATGTCTAGGTCCATAGCACTGCCACAACCTTGGTCTGTGTTGATGTCCATGGTTCCTGTTACCATTAAAGACAATGAGGATAGGGTTGTACAGAGTTGTCCCTGCCCCTCACTGATTCTAGTTCTAAAGAGAAATGACCCCAGCCCCACCACACCAGTTGTAGCACTTGGGAAAGGGAATCCTGTCCCTCACCTGGGCAGCACAGTAGAGCTAACCCTGCTGGTGGAGGTGCAGGGGGCCTGGCCCTGAAGGCATGAGATCTATCCCAGGGGCAAAAGAGTGTAATAGTTTACCCTGCCCCTCACTTACTGTAACACTCCAGAGAGTGGTTCTTGCACTTTGCCTGGCCAGCACAGTAGAGCTGATCCTGTTGATGGGATCTGAACCCTGGAATGTGAGTGAGAGACATGCCCCAGCCTTCATCTGCCATGTGGTGGAGTGGGTGAGAGAGGGATGCTATCTCTCATCCCCCATCCCTCAACTCTGCAGCAGGCGGGATGGCTGACCATGAGTTCACGAGAGTAGAAGAGCTGGTCTTGCCCCTCACCAGCTGCAGCACTCTGCCTGTACCTCCTGCATGCAACATGGTAAGAGTAGAGCTGATACTGTTGGTGGGGTTGGAGGGGTAAGGGGGAGGGAGGTGGGTGGAATGGGGAGACAAGGTCAGCTGGCCCTGAGGGTATGAAAGCAAGAGAACTGACCCCACCCCACCCTCATCTGCCATGTGACATGGGTGAAAGAAAGATACCTTCCCTGCTCCATTCCACCCCTTGCCACCTGAGGCAGGTAGGACATCTTGCTTTGGGAACACAAGAGCAGCAAGGCTGGCCTTGTAGCTCATTAACTACAGAACTCATTCAGCAGAGCTAGCCCTGAACCTTGCCTGAGCAATGTGAGGAAGGCTGCTTGTTTGTTTCCTGGCCACCGGGCAGTTCAGACCCAAAATAACCACACAGAAACTATATTATTTAAATTATTGCTTGTTCTATTAGCTCTAGTGTCTTATTGGTTTGCTCTTACATATTAATTTAACCCATCTCCATTAATCTGTGTATCACCACATGGCAGTGGCTTACCATGTAAAGTTCCAGCATCTGTCTCCAGCAGAGCTACATGGCTTCTCCTCAACTCTCCCTCCTTCCTCCCAGAATTCAGTTTAGTTTCCCCCACCTATCTACGTTCTGCCTTATCAACAGACCAAGGCAGTTTCTTTATTCACCAATGGTATCCACAGCATACACAGGGGAATCCCACATCAGAGCAAAACAATAAAGCTGGTCCTGGTGGTGTGGGTGCAGGTGAGCTGGTCCTTAGGGTGTGAGAGCAGGAGAACTTGTCCTACTCCATACTGCCTGCTGCAGTGGGTGTCCTAGCCAGGACATTCTAGAGAGCTTGCTCTCGTGTTGTTGATGAGGGACAACTGGCAAGCTGACCTACCCAGCTATCACCTATATACCCAAAACCAAGGCTATGAATTGGCACACCCCAATATCTACCTCATCTATGAACATCTGGAGCATGTTAAAGTTTTGGACCTGCAGATCCAAAGTTGCAGGATCTTTGTGACACAAGGCAACAACAGGATATCCAAAAAGAGTCCCAGAGAGGGTCCATTATCAATGGTGTAGCAGAAGTCATAGGTTTTGGACCAGAAAAATGACTCATTTCTGTAACATGGAGGGCCAGCTTGTTGGGGTTTCTGTCCCACCCAATACCCCACAGCCGACAGGCCCCCCAAAAAGAAAATCACACAGAGATCTCCATAAGTTATAAAACTTATTGGCCCATTAGCTCAGGCTACTTATTAGCTCTTGTAACATATATTAACCCATTGTTCTTATCTATGCTAGCCACATGGCTCAGAACCTTTCTCAGCCTGGCAGGTTACATCTTGCTTCCAGGTGGTCGGGCAGGAGTAGAAGGAATGGGCTTCCTCTTTCCTAGCATTCTCCTGTTCTCATCACCCCACCTCTACTTCCTGTCTGGTTGACCTGTCTATACTTCTTGCTTGGCCAATCAGCATTTATTTAAAACATGATTGACAAAATACAGACAATTCTCCCGTACCACTTCCTTCTCTCTTTTTTTTTAAACTAAGGAAAATATCCATAGTCCATTTTTTGGGAATGTGGGTGTAGTATTCCGGGCTACTACCGGCTGGTTGGGTGTGCTGATAATCTTATGGGAACCTAAAGAAAATTTAGAATAATGATCAAGTCCTGACTGAAGTATCCTATGAGTTTTGATCATCTCAGGCAGCAGTCTTGAATCTGTTCTGGATGTAGAACTTAGACATCCGGGCCATCTGTTCCTACTGGAGATTTATCAGGTGGTCTTCCTTGATCAAACCTGATTTTTCTTAATTCAGAATGAATCCACAGCTTCTCATTTCCTGTGGAAACATAAGCAAAATCTCTTCTCCAAAGTAACATGCCTTTTGACTTCAATTTTGAATTCAAGGTATTTTCAAAATACCTATCTTGGGTTAGTTCAGCAGCATTTATAAAGGCCTGTGCTACCACACCTTGAAGTCACAGAGGTCAATCTACCTCTGCCTCCCAAGTGTTGGGATTAAAGGTGTGCACTACCACACCCAACCACTCTCTTTCTTTCTTTCTTTCTTTCTTTCTTTCTTTCTTTCTTTCTTTCTTTCTTTCCTTCTTTATTTTTTACTTTAAGAACTTTAACTTTTAGCCTGCATATATTTTTTAACATTTAGAGATTGTAAACCATTTAGGGATTTTCTTCGAGTTTGACTCTTTCTTTTACTGTATATCTCTCTTTTTGTGATCACATGAGTCTTTAATTTACTAAGCAGTATGGAGAGGATTAAAGCTGTGGCTTTGATGGCTAGATCCAGCCCATTTCTTAGCTTTCTGAGATTTCAGCCTTATGGCTGAGGTACTGGCTGTAGCCACGTTTATTTCCACAACTCTATTGCATTTCAAGATCCCTACCAGCAAGCAAGCTGCAGCATTCTGCTCACAGACCACACTCAGTTAGACTGCTTGCCTAAAAGAGTGAAAGTTTGCCCTGGCAGGATGGCACAGAAAGCCAGCATTTTAAAACAGCACAGCTTTTTTCCTGCTACGGCTGAAAACTGAAAAGCATGCTTTCATCTTTTTCATCAACACCATTTAAGTGTTTCATGGCAGGACCTCTTAAAAGAGCTGCAAAGCTAAAGCTGAGTTAGGAAGCCTCTCTTAGATGAGAACACTTGCTTGCCTCTAGCAAGCAGAGCAGAGAAATTGCTGCTACCAAGAAAACATGCTTTACTCTATTCGTTTCCAAGCTTTTTCAGGCTTTTTTAAGATGCAGTTATCCATGTTGGGTGCCATTCTGTAACATGAGGGTTGGGCTCATTGGGATTTCTATCCTGCCCTGTCCCCCAGCACTTTAGTCCCAAAGAAAATCACACACAGAGATCTCCATAAGTTATAAAACTGATTGGCCCATTAGTTCAGGCTACTTATTAGCTCTTGTAGCATATATTAACCCATTGTTCTTATCTATGCTAGCCACATGGCTCAGAACCTTTCTCAGCCTGGCAGGTTACATCTTGCTTCCAGGTGGTCAGGCAGGAGTAGAAGGAATGGGCTTTCTCTTTCCTAGCATTCTCCTGTTCTCATCACCCCACCTCTACTTCCTGTCTGGTTGACCTGTCTATACTTCTTGCTTGGCCAATCAGCATTTATTTAAAACATGGTTGACAAAATACAGACAGTTTTCCTGCACTAAATTTCTATAAACCCTTGCAAGTAAATATGTAAGGAATAAATGGTATATTGTGTAACTCACTGTGTCACAGTAGAGCTTCCACACCAAGATTTATTTATTTTTGTTTAATGTTAGTTCATTTTTCTTTTCTTTTCTTTTTGCTTATTTGGTTTTTTAAAAATTAAATTTAATTTTTGGGGGTGCTGGTGGTTGCAAGGACAGAGAGCAGCTATGAAGGGATGGGGAGACAGATGGAATCAAGAATACATGACGTGAAATCCACAAAAAAATCAATAAAAAAGAAGTCTCAAAAGAAAGTCCTATACTCTATGTAAAACAGCATAGGCTTGTCAATATTCAACAAATGAAAATATTTCTTTTACTATACCAACTTCACATCTTTTAATGTTCAGTTTCACAGAATTTGATGCTAATAACCAAATCATTTAATTGTCTGCATCCCAATTCTCTAAATAATTGAAACATTCTGGATTGTAATATAGATTAATTAGATATATAATGAAGACAGTCTGTAGGCTAGAGACATGGCTTAGAGGTTAAGAGCACTAGCTGCATGTCCAGAGGTTTTGAGTTCAATTCCCAGCAACCAAGGGTAGCTCACAACTGTCTTTGATGTGATTGTTGTCCTTTTCTGGTGTTCATGCATATATGTAGGCAGAACACTGTATACATAATCAATAAATAAATCTTAAAAAAATGAACATAAAAAAATAAAACAGCCTAGCCTAAATACCTACATGGACTCCTATTTTTATGGAGTGTTAGCTCTAATTTTATAGAAATCTAGGAATTTTGCATAACAATTTATTTCCAAATGCAATGGAAAGTTTAAGATCATTTTGAAAATCACCATTATACACTGGCTGTAAGCATAAGTGTTTGAAAGAAACACAAATGTTTACTACTCAGGGAATGCTAGGCAACACAAACATTCTTCTGGTGACTCTTGGTTTTCTCACTATTTCCAATGTTGGTGGGTACATGCAGTTGAGTGTAACTTCACCTGAAGGTCACTAATAAAAAACAATTTTACAAAGGTAAGTGCTAGCAAATTATCACAACTATTTTCTTAGACAGAAATGTCATCCCTATTTAACTGAACAGCAGAAGAATTTTATTTTACACTTCAGAAATGACATTGAATAGTCTTCTAACAAACTTGTTTTCGTAGCTATAATGAAGACAATAGGAAGGGGAATCTGTAAAAATAATAAACATACATGATGGATTTATTTAAAAAGTTATCTCCCAACAACATCCACTAATATTCTTTGCTGTGCTTGCTTCTGGAAAAGTTTTCCAATACATGTATACTTCTTGGTCACCTATTCTCTGGAAACTGATGCTAAAAAAATTGAAGCTCAACCCATTTATTTGCCTTAAGCAAAAGTATTTAAGATTTCCACCAACTATTAACTTATGTTAGAGTGACTTGCTGCATTTACCTCTGCTATGTTATCTCAGGTACTAGTTTCAACAAGATGAAAATCCACATGCATAGTATACAGTCCCTTAGGAAGGCCAGTGACTACAGAATTAGTTGTATGTTGATGTTTTGAAAGACACGCGAACATAAAATTTTAGATACTATGAATAAGAGACCATAAAATCTTCATACCTATGATATAGTTATGGAATTTTGAATTCCATACTCATGAATAGCACAGTCTTGGCACAGTGGCATAATGGCTCATAACAAAGGGGCCCAGTGTAGGAAAACATAGTGAAATTATGGCTGTGATGTTCAGCAGCCACCAGCTAGGATTATATATGAGAGCAACACAACCTTGTAAGATGGAGGAGAGGGCATAAAAACCTAGAAAGGTGAACACCAGAACCAGAATGCTCTGGGTGGCTTTGGATTCAGGGGATGTTTTAGAGGAAACACGGATACAGCGCATATATTGAACCTGCTGCTTGTGCCTGTACAGAATTAAAACCATGGAACTGCTGGACCAGATAATGAGAACAGAAAGCAAAATTTCAGGAAAAACAAAGAAAGCTGTATATAATGAGCCCGTGAATTCATCATGACCTACAGTGGAGCAGTATTTCATATCATTCTTATGTGTCAAGTTATTGCTGTTCCCCTTGGTATACAAATACACAGGGAATATCATGTTTACTGATATGCAGAGAATCCAGCAGAGAGAAGTGAAGAGGCGAATATGCTTTGGAGCTTTGACTTTAAGACCATTCCAACAGGAGTCACCGGAACTGATGGTGATGGCTTGGAAGACACTCAAGAGACAGGTGGTGCCCATGGACATGCTCCTGCCAAGTCTTTGAATATACAGAAGAAGTTTGCAGCTGAAATCATTAAAGAACCCTTTCATCCCCAAAGCTTTCATTGTCTCTAGCATTCCTTTAGAAAGAATAATCAAGAAGTTTGCTGTGAAGAGGTGTGTGAGAATCACATCTGTGGTCTTTAATGTCTGTTCAATGTGGTAATGGATGAAGTAGCAGGAAAGAAGAGAAAGATTTCCCAGAATTCCAACTGTGCTCTGAAGTAAGAATACTATTCCTATTACCAAATCCTTGAGGTCCATTCTGTCATTTAGTACTTTTCCACCTACATTATGGCAAACAATACATTCTCTGATCAAAATGGTGACTTGAACTTTTGTAGCTTTTTTTTTTTAAAAATATTTTTTGCTGGTGTGAAAGAATTACATATGTTCAAGATTGCAAGGCTATTGTGGGCAACATAACAAGACCCCGCCTCAAAAATACTTTGTTACTGTTACTACTGAAGTCTTTCAGAAACTTTTATTCGAAATGTCAGGATTAAGAATATCAGGGTAGGGGTTTGACCTAGTTCCTCAGCATATATGTTATGGTTGAATAGCTTGGTGTTCTTGTGTGATTCCTAGCAATAGCAATGGAGGTGGTTGATGACTTTTCTGCCTACTTATCGTATCGTTTTTCACCTACTGGATTGCCTCACCCAGACTTGATGTGATTGTGTGTATCTAGTCTTCTTGTATCATACATATTATGCCCTGTTTGGTTGTTGTCCCTGGGAGGCCTGCTCTTTTCTGAAAGAAGATGGTGGGGGCATGGATCTGGGGGAGAGGAGAGATGGGCTGGAGAGACCTGGAGGAGGAGAGGGAGGAGAAACTGCGATCATGATGTTATCTATGAGATAATAATAATAATGATCGAGTAAGACCAAATTGCCTTTGAGAACCAATGAGCAGTGACTAGAAATGGAAAGGAGGCTCACTTCTAAATCCCACAATGACTTGCTATTTACAAGTCATATCAGGGCATAAAGAAACTTTAATACAACTTCTCAGCATAGGAGAAAATGCATAGGAAGGGGAACTCTCCTCCATTGTTGGTGAGGGTAAAAACATATACAGCCACTTTGGAAATCAGTATGGCAGTTCCTCAGAAACTTGGGACTCAACCCACCTCAAGACCCAGTAATACCACTCTTGGGTATATACCCAAAGGATACTCAACCATTCTACAAGGATATTTGTTCAACTATGTTCATAGCAGCATTATTTGTAATAGCCAGAACCTGGAAACAACCTAGATGCATCTCAACTGAATAATAGAAAAAGAGAATGTGGTACATTTATACAATGCAGTACTACAGCAAAGAAGAAGAAGAAGAAGAAGAAGAAGAAGAAGAAGAAGAAGAAGAAGAAGAAGAAGAAGAAGAAGAAGAAGAAGAAGAAGAGAGATTTTGAAATTTGCATGTAAATGGATGGAACTAGAAAAAAAAACACCCTGAGTGAGGTACTCTCTATCCAGAATGACACACATGGTATGGATTCACTCAGAGATGGATATTAGACATAAAGTAAAGGATAACCAGACTGTAGTCTACAATCCCAAAGTAGCTAGGCAACAAGGAGGAACCCTAAGAGAAACATACATGGATCAAAATGGATAGATAAGATCTCCTGAGTAAATTGGGAGAGTAGGGGTGGCGGAAGAAGAGAGGGTGGAAGGGAGAAAGGAGGGAAGAAGTGATGGTCGAGATTAGGGAAGAACAGAGAGGGAGAGAAAGAAAAAAGATATATTGATCCAGGGAGCCATTGTGGGACTAGCAAGAAACCTGGCACAAGGAAAATTCCCAGGAAGCCACAAGGATGACCCTAGATAGGACCCTAAGCAATAGTGGAGAGGGTTCCTGAACTGGCTTTTTCTATAATCAGAGTGATGATTACCTTAATTGTCATCATAGAACCTTCATTCAGCAACCAATGGAAGCAAATGCAGAGATCCACAGTGAAGCACTGGGCTGAGCTCCCAAACTCCAGTCAAACAGATGGAGGAGCAATAATATGAACAAAGGGGTCAAGCCCATGATGGAGATATCTACTGAAACTGCTTATCTGAGCTAAGGGGAGCTAACTGACTGTGAATGACAGTTAGGAAGCTAGCATAGGACCAACCTAGGCCCTCTGAATGTGGGTGACAGCTGTATGTCTGGGGCTAACTGTGGGGGGTCACTGGCAGTGAGACCAGGATTTATCCCCACTGCTTGAACTGGCTTATTGAAACCCATTCTCTTTCGAGGGATACCTTGCTCAGCCTAGATATAATGGGGAGGGCTTTGGTCCTGCTTTAAAGTGATGTGTCAGATTTGTTGACTTCTCATGGGAAGTCTTACCCTCTCTGAAGACTGGGTTGTGGGTGGGGTGGGAGGAAAGTGGAAGGAATGGAGGAGAGGGGAGAGTAGGAACTGAGATTGGTATGTAAAATGAGAAAAGATTGTTTTAAAATAAATAGTTATAAAAAAAGCTTTCAGCATGTATGAAACCCATGAATTTCTCATCTGAGATTTAAACCTAAGAAAATGAAAATATGTGCCCACAACAATGTGAATATTTATTTATTCTTATATAATATGTTTATCATACAGCAAAAAACCCTAGTCATATAGTCACTAATCATAAAGTGATGTTTGAGACTTTACCCAAAGAACTAGGTCTCATCAAGTTTCATGGAAAGACGTGGCTATATTCATGCATGCTTGTTCACATGAGGAAGGAATTGCGGAGAACAGAAACTCACTCAGAAAATATTCTGTAGGGAAAACTCTTGCTAAATAGACAACAAAATGATAGGATGTGAATCATTTCAACAGAAGTCTCTGAAAAATGAGTACTCTTAATAAGGAACAAACAAATGATAAATGATTTTCTTAGGATCCATTGTCTATTGTCATAGTGCAGTAGCAGATGTGCTAAGTAAGCACTGTAGAAAACAGCAGCTCTTTGTATGGATGTAGATACAGCAAGCATCTCACACACAGACATTGTGATCACAATGGAACAATCATTTTGGGATATGAGAATATGTGTAACAAAAGATACACAAAACCATGTGTCAGTCATCCAACACTTGTGCCTTTGCCTTCAAAGTTCACAATTCATATATATGTAAGATACACATTTTAACATTAGACTTTGTCACATGTTCTTTAAGAGTTTACATACTCAACTGATGTTTTCATGATGCTGTGCTCTGCAGCAATGTAAGTAAAAGACCAAGGTATTCACACAAAACAAGTGAAATGAAAAAGTAAGATTCATATATATGATTCCACTTAGGCAAAGCACAACACAGATCAATAGCTTTCTAGTCTCTTATAGGTTAACATACATCTATACACATATCCACATAGCCCCACCCTTCACTAAAACCCTAGCAGGACACTATTATCAGGGACACAATATAAGATTGTATACAGCTAATTGGTAATTTCATATTTCTATTTATTTGGCGAAGGATTTCACAAAGGGCCTCACTTTGTAATGTAAACTGGACTGGAAATTTCTGCAATCCTCCTGCTTTAGCCTCTAGATTTCTGAGATGTAGTCATAGATATTACATTGATTCTTAGATATTATACAGGAAAAATAATGTTTAATACAATAATGGAGCCTAAAAGTTATTACTAGGTTAGGGAAAGGGCTCAGTTGGTAAAGTCCTTGCTTTGTATATGGAGGTCCTAAACTGAGTCTCCACAAGACATTAAAAACAAGCTGTGTGTAGTAACATACATCGGTCATCTAAGCACTGCAGTGGAGGTATCAACTAAGATCCACTGAACTTGCTGACTACCCAGCCTAGAATCATCAGAGAATTAGAGTCCTGATAGAGACTTTGTCTAAAAAGATGATATAATAAAAATTTGTAAGTATAAAATGTGTCTGAAGAAGAACAGCTAAGTTCTAAGTTTGTCCTCTGACCACCCCCCACACACGAGCCTGATATTAAATGCATGTGCATGGACACATACACATTCACATGTATACAGAGAAGAAATTAAATTATTAATAATACTACTAATAATACTAATTCATACTTAAATGCTTTCATTAACTAGTCCCATGATTAAGTCAAATGATTAGTAATAGATTAAGATTTTGAAAAGAAATTAAACTGCAAGTTTGAAGTTCATAATTTTTCAACTTTTCCAGATGTGGGCATGTAATTAGACTTTCCTTCTTACCTAGTTCTTCTTCCAATACAAATTGCTCACCTGACTCCTTCTCAATGCAGATCCTTCTGTTCAGTGTTCACTTTGTGACCTCCTGAAATCCAGCACTATTATGATGGAGGTGTCTCAACTCTGAGATAAAGGTCTGGGCTGTGACCTCATCTCCCTTCGGGACTGTAGTTTTCATTTCTTCTGCAGAGGCAATGACAACTTTAGCATTGGGAGTCAAGAACTTTTCTGGAACTTGTTTTGATAACTAATCACCAATTTCAATTGTCAGTTTTCTGTGAGTGTCTCCAAAGAGACAGTGTTTGGAAAGGCACTTACATGCTTATGGTCTCTGAAAAATGCCAGTGACACAGGATTTAGAGAATATCACGGGTCACAGGAGGCATGGTCCCTTTCTGAATGAAGACAGAAGAGTAGTGGGTGGGGATGGGAGTAGAAGGGAGTGAAGTTGGAAAGGGGAGTGGGTGGGGGAGAATATGGGAGGCAAGAAGAGAGGGGAACTGTGCTTGGCATGTAAAATAAATGAAGAAAATTATTAAAAATAGGTTTAATTATAAAAATGCATTGAGCGGACACTGGATTAACTCATCGTTACTTTGCTGAGAAAAATGTGGACCATTAACCTTGCAATAGGAATATTATATAGAATAGGAAGAAACAGAAAAAGTAGAGACTTATCATTTGCTGCCTGGCCAGTAAGTGTTCTTCTTTGAAGGTTTTAAGGCAGCATAAATATAGATTCTATACAGTACATAGAAAGCATCATTACTTCTGACCAACATGTAAGTCCTCAGTTCCCAGAACTCTCTGAGTTTTAGTAATTTACTTCAAAAAAGTACAAAACTAGAAAACTGTTCTGCTAAGAATCAAGGTTTATTAGATGGAAAATTATTGAGTTTGAGTGAAAAATGTCTCTGGCTGCCTCAAGAATTTGAACACACTACCATAGTCACACTGATGAATATCTTGCATATCACCATGGAACCTTCATCTGGTGATGGATGGAGATAGAGACAGAGACCCACATTGGAGGACTGGACTGAGCTCCCAAGGCCCGGATGAAAAGCAAAAGGCAGGAGAACATGAACAAGGAAGTCAGGACCGCGAGGGATGCGTTCACCCGCTGAGATGGTGTGGCTGATTTAATGGGAGCTCACCAAGGCCAGCTGGACTGGGACTGAATGAGCTTGTGATCAAACTGGACTCTGAATGTGGCTGACAATGAGGGTGGACTGAGAAGCCAATGATAAAGACACCGGATTTTGATTCTACTGCATGTACTGGCCTTTTGGGAGTCTAGTCTGTTTGGATGCGTACCTTCCTAGACCTGGATGAGGGGGGGCTTTGATTTCCCACAGGGTGGGCACCCTGACTTCTCTTAGGACTGGAGAGCGAGGGGGAGGAGGGAAATGGGGAGATGGGAGAAGGTGGAAATTTTTAATAACTAAATAAAATAAAATAAAAGAATTTGAACACTTGGTGCTCTACTGTTTATACCATTCTGGGAGGATTGGATGGTGCAACTTTTGGGGGATAAAAATGCTTCGTTTAAAGAGGACTTTAATATTAAAAGCCTTGTGCACCTTCCATTTTCCCTTTGCTTTTTTTTTTTCTTTTGGATTTTTTGAGACAGGGTTTCTCCGTAGCTTTTGGTTCCTGTCCTGGAACTAGCTCTTGTAAACCAGGCTGGCCTCGAACTCATAGAGATCTGCCTGCCTCTGCCTCCCGAGTGCTGGGAATAAAGGTGTGAGCCACCACCGCCCGGCTTTCCCTTTGCTTTTGAGGATGTGACTACTCTGCTTCCTGCTCCTGCTACCTTGTCTGCTGCTTGTTGCTCTGTATCCCTGCTGTGAGTAGCAGTCCCCATGCATACAAATGGCAGTAAACTCTTCCTTCTGTAAATTGTTTTTAGTGTCACCATAGCAACTGAAAGTTACTAACATGGAAATTGTTACAATACAGAGGAATGTCGCTGTGAAACCTCTGACTCTGTTATTTGTGGAAGAGCTTGGAAACTTGGATGAGAAAAACAGTTTAGTGCTGTAAGCAGAAGGCAAGACTTGGAACCTGGAGAAATGTAGGGCTGAGAGCAAAGTGGCCTTTAAAGGCTGGCTCAAGAAGTTTGAGAAGAAATGAGGGACTTTGATCAGCAACCATAAAGAACATTGTATGTTATGGGAAACAAAATAAGAATCATGTAGTGTTCTAAGTCCCTAAATTCAAAAAACTAAATTTGGAACTACCGAGTTTGGAGACAAGCTTCTTTCTTGATTTGAAACACTTCCTCACCATGCCCACCCTCTCCGCTGTTCCTCACTGTTGGGATTGAAATTCATGTTCTCTATCAATCTATTTTTGAAGCATTAATATGTAGGTTCTTTTTTTTGGTTGTTGTTGCTGTTTTAGTTTTGTTTTGCTATCATAGGGGATTGTAGTTAAGAAATTGCCTTGAGTCTCAGGAAAAAATTTTGAACAGTGTTGAGACTTCTAAAGTTGTACAGAATGAATTTTGTGTCATAGCTATCCACAGGGCTATGAAGAAAAGGAAAAGGTGTGATAAATGCCTGTCATAGACTTCAGCATGTGTATACTTGGTTTTTCAGTAGTGAAATATATCAATTTTTATGGAGAATTTATGAAATATATCGATGGAAGGAGTGAGAGTTTATATCATCACCCCCCTTGTATTTCCCCTCTTTGCTTCCTGTGTGGATATGAATCAGATCGCTTGTCCTCCTGTTCTGGTTATCTGTTCTCATGCTTCTCTCCCCTTTTATCTTCTCCCTCTTTTAAACATGCTGCCTCTGGAATCATTAGCCTGAATAAACAATACCTTCCACATATCTGTTTGGTCATGGTATTTTACCATGGCAACAAAAAGTAACTTCCTCATACTCATGCTGATATGCTGCTGTTCTCCACAAATTCCTTTATTTTTCTGTGTTCATTGTCTCTCCCCTTAACTCATTTTAGCCCAGTTACTTTTACTGATATGGTTTGAATAAAAGTTTTCCCATACAATCCATGTTTGAATCCATGGTTCCAAACTGATTGTGCCATTTAAGGAAGTTCTTTTGAAATTTTGGGAGCTAGGATCTACCTGGGAGAAGCAGGTTATTCCTAGGAAGGACTGTGTACTAAGAACTTTACCTCTTAACACTTGGAAGCTATATTGAGCTCTTACAAGGTTCTGGGATTTTGACTTTGGCTTTTGCTGTCTTTTCCAGTCTTTGCTGTGTGACTCTAAAAACTCTCTCAAACGTGTGGCCACCCTTGTAGTTGGAATCTCCACTCTATTGCATCCTACACAGGCAACATATTTAGCCTATCATTCCCAGAAAAAAAAAAGCAGGAGTAAGAAGACATCATTGGTGGTAAAATTCATTGAGACTAATGCTACAAAACAAGATGAATGAGTAAACAGAATGGTAACCTTTCATATTCATAAAAGAACAAAGTGAAGAACATGTTTACATTTCCACAAAAAATATTACCTTCAATATAGAGATTGTATTTACACTAGTAATTGCCAGGCATTTGCATGGTTCCCAAATCTTTGTAACTCAGTCATAAACTTCACATAGAAACCAATCTCAAACCTTCAGTGGGTATAGTCTTTTTGTCATCAAGAGTTCTGGCAGGAATGACAAACTGAGATGCTACTCTGTGTCTCACAACATGTAGGGGACAGTTATGCTGAGATTAATGCAGCCAAGAGATAGTTTATTTGTGTATATGCACCAGGGTCACTGAGATCTTTAGTCTTCACCTTAGACTAGCAGTGATTACAACAAAGTTCCCTGAAAGGGAAGCCTGTGGCTTCACCAGCAGCTATTGTGACAGTGTCTTTTTAAGTAGGACATTAAGATTTGTAAAGTTCTTGTGAAGTGATGAAAGGATCCAGGATGACTTGATGACTTTCCCTTCTATATACCAGAGGACTGTTTGGTCTCGAGTTTCTCAAATCAAGGGGACTTAAAGCAGTCTGAGTGCTGTCAATCAAAGGGTCAGATTCTTCAGTAAATTACCTTTAACGAACTATAGGCTCAATGTCCTTTGTTTATGGCTAGAATCCACTAATGAGTGAGTACATAACATATTCATATTTTTGGATCTGGGTTATCTCAGGATAGTGTTTTCTGTTTCCATCCATTTGCATGCAAAATTCAAGATGTCATTTTTTTTCCTGTTGAGTAGTACTCTAATGTGTAGATGTGCCACACTCTTTATCCATTCTTCCATTGAGGGGCATCTAGGTTGTTTCTAGGTTCTAGCTATTGCAAATAATGCTGCTATCACCACAGTTGAACAAATGCATTTGTAGTATGATTGGGCATCTCTTGAGTATGTTCCCAAGTGTGGAATTGCTGGATCCTGAGATAGGTTGATTCCCAATTTCCTGAGAAATCGCCAGGACTAGGATGTTCTGGGTGGCTCTGGAATCAGGGGAAGTTCTGGGGAAAGATGAGAACTGTGGATATATTGAACCCGCTTCTTGTGTCCATACAATACGACAATCATGAAACTGCTGGAACTGACCAGAAGCACAGACAACACCCAAAATACCATATAGTGATTCTACTATAGTATCATGTCCTGGAGAGGAGGAACAGAATTCAAAACTCCTTTTTTTGTTATATTTTTGCTGGACTTCTTGGTGGATAGATACACAGGGAAAATCATATTCATCAACATGTGTGGTATCCAGCAATGATGAAAATCCCATGAACCTTAGAGTTTTGACCATGAGATCCTTCTAACAGGCGTTCCTTGGGCTGATGGTGATAGCCTGGGAGACACTCAAGAGACAGGTTGTACTGATGGACATGCTCCTGCCAGGTCTGAGAATATATAAAATAACTTTGCACCCAACATCACTGAAGAACGGAGTCCACTCAAAAGCTGCTGTTATCTGCAGCATTCCTTTGGAGAGAATGATCAAGCAGTTGACTGTAAATACATGTGTAAGAATCAAATCTATGGTCTTTAATGTGCCTTCATTGTAGTAAGGGAATAGATAGTAGAAAAGAAGAGAGACGTTTCCCAGAATTCCAAGTGCACTTTGAAATGGGAGTGCTATTCATATTGCCACATTCCTGGACTCCATTCTGTCATTCAGTGCTTTTCCCTTAAATTATTACAACAAACACGCTTCAGAGTCAAATCATTCCTTGAACATTTCTAGGCTTGATTGTGTTTGTGAGAGAATCATTTGAGCTCAAGATTTAAAAGCTACAGTCTGCAACATAGTAAAACTATGTTTCAAAACAAATATTTTATCATCATTCATAATGTTCATTGAACTGACCATGGTAACTCATGCCTTTAATCCTAGGATTCTAGAGGAAAAGGTAGGAAGATATCTGTTTATGGGTTTGTGGCCAGCCTGGTCTAAGGAGCAAGTTCTAGGACAACCAGGGCTGTTACACAGAGAAACCCTATCTAAAATTACAAAACCAAAACCAAAACCAAAACAAAGAAAAAAAACTTTTAGTGAAACTTTAGTAGTTGGTAAGCAGAAATATTTATGGATAGAACTCCAAGTACACTTCTTAGAAATATAAGCATTAAGAATAAGTGCAGGTCACCATGGGAGAATTTTAGCTCATGAATTCAAGGGAAAAGAATGCTCATATCTACAGTCCAGAATGAACCGCTCTTTACAATTCATATTGGAAGAAAAGAGACCTAAAACCACAATTTCCAACATGAAATAAATCCATACAGTTCTCATGTGATAGTGAAGCATAAAAAATTACTTGTTACAAAATAGCACAACTATGTATTCTTAGTGAAAATGTTCAATGTTTGTGGAAATAGACTCTAACCAAAAGTTTAAGTTAGAAATTAGATGTTACAGTGAGAGCTAGCTGTCATCAAATTTCACAGTATCTTAGAGATACATGTAGGCTTGCTCATTTGGAGTTAGGGTGTGGGAAAGAACCACAGTGAGTGTATTCCATGTGTTGAACTCTTACCCTAATTACAATAGAATGAAAATGTTGAATTAAACCACCAAAAGTTGAGGAGTAAACAGGGAATAATGTGTAGTGTTCTTATTAGATTTATGTTTTGGTGTCAAC
>NW_004949236.1:125037-126706 GCF_000317375.1 Microtus ochrogaster | reverse complement strand
GTGTGATGTCTTCAAAGTCAAAGCTCACATTTTCTATATAAGTAATATTTTCTAACCAAAGACCTCTGCAAATGTATGTCAGAAGTGTCCTTCTACAGATGATAGACTGATGACCTCTATAGCAAAGTAAACAAAATATTCAAGTAGTCAAAAAAAATCAAACCACCCAGAAAATATGAGTTCTTACATGATGATTGCATTTATGTAGCACAAAATGTAGGGTGGCACTGATAAAATCTCCTGAAGGTTAGCTTAGATATGAACCTCTATCTCCATATTCACCTTTCAATTCATGACATCACAGAGATAAATTATTGACTTAATGCCATAGAATTATAACAACCATAGTTACCAATGTTCTATTTCTATTTTGTGAGATGGAGTAGTTGAGACAAGATCTCATTCTAAATGTAACCTGGAGCTGGCCTGGAATATTATACAATCCCACCTCTCCTAGCTTATGGATTTCTAGAATCGCTACCCTCTGACAATCTTCAATTTTTTGAGGTATGTGCTGTACACAAAGCATGCAGTGTAGCCATATTGATCACATTAACCATGAATTCTCAGTAATAAGTACTTACTTAAGGATTTACTATGTTAAGGAGTTTCCTACAGTTTAATTGAAAACTGCAAAGAGAAGTGTCAATAATCACTGTATAGTGAGTTCACTTGGCATCTTCTATAATTTCTGTAAATGTTTGATGTGAAAAGTGAGCTCCTTTCATGACTAAGACAAAGACTAAAAGAAGACCTTGTAGATGATTGCCTAAATGTAAGTGGCAATTTTGGGCAGTTTGGTGCCCTTGAGATATAGAAACATGATCTGGCTGCTTGCGCAGATACTCACATCATTTTGTGTTCAATGATTCTATGTCAACCACATTTTGAAATGTCCTACTGATATTCAGTTTATTTCCACTGCATCCTAATGGCCAGCATCATACAAAGTACAGTATTCTTCCACAGTCTAAATCAACAGAAACTGCCTACGTCTAAGCTGAATTTGTTAAGTTCAGGAAAAACCCAATTTTATTTTGCATCAAAATATTTTTATGATTTGATGATAGAAACCATGGTGCTGTCTCTCAAGTGAGGAAATGAACCCTATTATTAGTCTTGTTCAAAACTCATAATCAGTTCTGAAACATGAAAACTAACATGGGAAATAACACTGTGGAAAAGAAATTAACTTTGGTAGGTAGAATGTTCCTTTGGTAAACTGTTTGCACTTCAGGTAGGAAGACGCTTACTAAATCTCCAGAACTCATATAAAAAAATAGCTGTCAGGGCTGAAGAGATGGCCCAATGGTTAAGAGCACTGTCTGCTCTTCAAGAGGACACAGGTTCAATTCCCAGCACCCACATGGCAGCTCACATCTGTCTGTAACTTTAGTTCCAGGGCTTCTGACCCACCTCCTCCCCACAGACATACATACAGGAAAATACCAATGATTATAAAATTGAAAAAAAAAAAGAAAAAAAGCTGTCATGTCACATACTCTTTAAAAATTATTTCTTTTTTATGATCATAATGTAATTATACCATTTTCCCTTCCCATCTTGCCCACAAGCCCTCTCAAATAACCTTCATATGTATATGTGTTTGTATGTTCCTCAATACATAAGTACAAGGTGTTCAGTCTCTATAATGCCACCTGTATGCATG
>NW_004949236.1:94151-124742 GCF_000317375.1 Microtus ochrogaster | reverse complement strand
GAGCCAGAGGAAAATGGAATACTCTGTAAGCATGTGTGTCCTAGGACTGTTAAAAGGTATATCCATAACTCCTCACCAACATGACTGCCTCAACATGAGCTAAATAAGAATGATAATAGATGTGCTAATGTTGTATGCCTTTAGTCTAAGCACTGGAAAGGCAGGCATAGGAAGTTACCATGGAATCACTGATTGTGTATTTAAAAGTTCCAGGCAAGTGAGAGACCCTGTCCCCAAAGAAAAGAAGATCAAACTTATGTAAGGAAGGCTAGCAAAGTTTGTCCTCTGAGAAAACACGCACAATCAAATGAAAGCAGACCTAAACTCACAGTGCCCCTGCACACAAATACAAATGCACAAACTATATCCAAATAAAAAAATAAAGTTATTAATAATTTGAAATTAAAGGTTGAGCTTGTGGTTACAAATTATGAATCATACAAAATTAATCAAAAAAGAAAATCGGTGCTGTGAACATAGTCCAGCACTCACATCTTGTGAGCATGGTCCAGTGATCAAATTTTATGAACGTAGTCCAGTGATCTCATTTTTATCTGCCATGCCCAAAGTTGTAGGTGCCAACCTCAGTCAAGAAAACTGAAAAGTCCATCCTGAGTTCGGAGTGACATCTGAGTATCAATGAACAAAGGGAAATGACAGAAATGCATTCATCCTAGATGAACACTCTGTATAAAACTCACCATTATAATGTCATCTTCCCTTCAACATGTGTCCCAAGTTTGAGAAGGAAAGCAGATTGTATAGTCATCACACCACTCACTCTTAGGACCCCAAAACTCCTGGACATACATTCAATTCTGCATACAATCATGGTTCTTACAGTAAAGGCAGGGTCATATTCTAGTTTCTTGCTATAATTAGATAAATATGATTTTACCTTAACCCTCATCACACAGTTGAAACTTTTCTACCAACATCTATAATTGCCATATTGGAAAGTTAGTGTATGATTTATGTAAGATATGGGGAGATAGCAATGTGAATGACATAATTACTATGACCCCTAAAGATCTTTATGTTATGCCCAGATAGTGACCCCCAGGGAGACCACCAAAAACCAGAGAGTCCGGACTGCAATAAGCAAAGTGTTATTTGTAGGCATAATACGAGCTAGCTTTGGAACTCATCTCTACATCCCATCGCAGTGAGGTAGAGAGGAGTTAGAGCTCCTCTGTGGTGTTAGCTTTTAAAGGCAGAAGAAACAGTCAGCCCTTCAGAGCAGTTAGGGGGGTTTGGCATGGGTGTAACTTCGTTTGCTCTTTCCCATCCTGCTACATCAGCTTGTTTTCTGTTTTTAGAGCAAGGTTACTCTGCCTTCTTTATCACCAGGTGGCTGAGTGTCCTTGTGCTTTGGAATTTCCTGGGGGGGGGGAGGGGAGAAAGTGCCGTCTTTCTGGGAACGTGAAGCTAGTCTGTGTTTCTAATTTTAAAACAATCTGCTAGGAAATTCTTGTCCCTTTGAGAATAAGGGGTGAAGGTCTCACACTTTGAAGTCAGATTCATTATCAGTGGTGTGACTTAAAAACAGTAAATTTTTGGAATTTTGTCAAGTGATTTTTTTTTTTGTTCTCTTTAACAAATCAGCTTCTAGACCGGAAAGTTTCCTATTCCCTTAACTGAAATGGTCTGCATCCCTTCTCCAGTCTTGAGCACTTGCCAGACTTCCCTTCCTTTTCTGCCTCCAAGATTCAACTGCATATGTGCCTCACTCTTTTGTCCAGCAAACCTTCTGCTCAGTGTGCAGTTCCAGGCATGACAATCAGCACTGTGGGAGGGAGGGAGAACAAACACTCTGAGTTAAAGGTTCATAGCTCTGCATACTATCCTCTGCAGAATTACAATCTTCATCTCACCTGCAGCAGCAATGACAACACTTGCTTTGGGAACTGATAACTTCTCTGATACTCCTTTCCTGTTGCTGATTTTTTTTTTCTTGTGAGTATCTCAAAAGAGACAATGTGTTTGGAGAGCCTCTTAGGATTTCATGTTCACTGAAGCTTCACAGAGGGGAGGAAAAAGGTGCTTGGAGCATCAGAGTTTGATATTTGAAAGCCTTACAAGGAATCTGTTGTGTCTGATTAGACTCCAGCCTTCTCTGGGTGATTCTACACAAATTAATTTCCTGAAAATGAATTTTATGATCCCACAGCTGTCCATTATATAGCACTCAGCAAAGCATGGTCAGTCAGGAATTCAGGGATAGCTAATGAAGTACCAGTAAGAGGAAAACATGTCATCATCTGCATTGGAAATTAGTTCCCTCTTTGTACAACATGTTGCAATTTAACTAGAGTTGGAGCTGCTTAAACCCACATGGAAAAGTCACAAATATTTCCCCAGTGATGCCACATAGCCTGAACACAGACCTATTCTTATAAGATTTTATATATGCAACTATAACACCCCAAATAACTCACCAACATTCATTAAATGTCATATAGCACAGTCCTACCCTCTTAGTAGAAAATAGTGAAATAGAAACATGAAGTCTATTGTTTCTTCAAAAGAAATTAATGATCATTCATTTTTCAGAAATTAGTGAAAAAACCAAGAAAACTCAAAGTTTAAGATGTGTTCTCTTCACTATGTATCCCCATGATAAAGGTCTAAGTCAATAGAGAATTAGATTACAATCTGAATCCAAGATAATTTCTGATCTACCTGCTGCCCACAGCTCCCAGCTCTCCCTGACATCCAATAGTTCACTAGAATAAGTTGGAAACATAGAAAATTGTACCTAGGTTCACAGTTCATCAAGCTATGAAAACTTGATTAAAAGAGTCAAAGAAAGAATCAGATTAAACAGGGTTCTTGAAAAGCATTTATGCTTTTTAGGTTAAAGTTTCTTGTGCTGATAGACACGTGATATACTGATAAACCACTCCTGAGAAGACAGTTTGGGTAAAAACACACAGCACAATAATAGCTTGATAGTAGAAGTGAAGAACTTCATTTATTGGTATTTTCAGTTCCAAGAATGACAGCATTCCATGCATGCCCAGTCAGGGTGTTACAGGAGGCTACATTACCTCCTTTGGCATCTGAGGTGTCTCAGGAACTTGGCATTTTATTGAGTGATTTCATAAAGTCAGACACTTTTGAACTATACCCATGTCTAACAGTATTTCTGATTCTATTTAAGGAGTCACAAAGGCATCAGGAATGACACAAAATGTAAACAGTTGAGTGAAAAAAAAAAAGCTTTACCACCTGTGGTTGAAGTCAGAGTACTAGGTTGAAAGAAGGAACAAAGTAACAAAGATTTTGATGACACAAGAAAGCAAAAGAGGCCTGTGAGGTCAGGGCAGATATATGGAGGAATTGTGAGAAGATGTGCATAGTGAGAGCCTAGGGAGTCTGAGTAGATTGAGCTGATACCTGAGATGTTTCTCATACACGCCAAAAGCACTCTGGACACATGTATTTACTTATTCACTTAAAGTAGACAAACATTTTCCTATAACAAATAGGTTAAAGCTTTTAAAATAGTGTAATATCATTCCTACAATCACAATGAAAGTTTTTATAGACTCAAAATGTTCAGAGGCTCTTTACCTGAATTATTATGACTAGTAAGGAATCAAAGGTGGAACAGTTCACTGGCTCTATTAAAGACTGATGAAGATGGAGATGATTGTTAGGCTCCAGTCAGATGTTATGCAACCAATTGGACATGGTATTCCTGAAGCCTTTTCGATCTCTCTGTATAGAGAGCCAATATAGATAGTTGGGTTCTCAAAGACATGATATGAGCTGATAATAAGAGACCATGTGGTGGACAAGAGTGAAGAAGTCTCAGGGACTCAGCCACCCATGGAACACCACATTCAGATACTCCTGCAGTTTCAACAGTAGGTTTACATTATCTTGTTTTGTAGATTGTTATATAACATCCAACTGATGTTCTTTTTCTTAATTCTTGAAGAATTTAAATCAGTCTATTTTGAACATACAATTCTCTTTAATAACATTCTCTGTATGCTCCTATCCCCACCCAACTTTGTGATTATTTATTATTCCTTTGCTCCTTCCTCTTCCTCTTCTTCTTTCTCCTTCTTGTTTTTCTTCCTCTTCTTCTTTTGCACAGCTAACCTTGGGAGTGGAACCTGCCTGGTGTCCACTTTTCAGTGGTCACATCATTAAAGAAAATTGACACTCTCTCTCCCAACCAGTATCAAATACTAATCACTCCTCAGCTAATGGTGTAATTTTTTTTTGCCCCTTTTCCCCAGTCTGTCCTGGTATTATGTCAGGCTTTGGCTTGCATATGTCTTGTTTAAGCTGTCCCATTTACTATAAATTTACATGTACATATCCTCAGCTAGGCATAGAAAACCTTGTTTTCTTGATATTATCAACTATCTCTGCCTCCTATAGTCTTTCCATTCATTCTTCAGAGAAGATTAATAAGCCTCAGTCAAAGTTAGGTATGATATATGTGCCCATTTATAGCTGAGCATTCTGCAGTGTTTTTCTCCATACAAATACCTGTGTTAATTTCCATCCACTTCAAAAGACTCATCTAAGAAGTAAGAGATGTTAAGTAATGATTAGTTTACCAATAAGTCATTAGAAGTCATTGTAAGACTATTTCCACTTAGCAGAATGCTAACATTGGGCACTTCCCTATGGCCTATGTTTTATCTAGTGATGTGATTCAGGGGCCTTTGTGATCTTGTAAGTAATCCATCACATACGTTCCTTTAAGTATGCTAATAAAACTCCTTGATTCATGAAATTGACTTTGACTGGTACCCTTCATTGATCTGTTATTAGTTCTCTATCTGAGATGAGAAGACAGTTTCTTACATCTACCCAGGAGGAGTGTCATAAGACACCTGAAGTAGGGAAGTACTGCCTGGATTCATGGATAGGAGAGTTCATTAAGGCATACTTATGAGTAGATAACTCTTAACAGGTAACCATTGATAGTCACAGCCAACTGGACACAGAATTCTAGAGAATGAAGAAAACTTTCAGTATACAGTGAAAATGTTGACAATTAGACATTTTGTTTTATTGTGTTCTAAGTTGCTTATGTTCTGTCACTGAAAAATTCATATTAATTTGAAAATGAATGCCTTGTATGAAAACAAATTATCAAGATCTTTAATGAAAATTGCCTAACTTCAGGTATTATAATTTTTAAATTGAAAATAGATTCTTCTCTCATACAATACATCTCATTCACAGTTTCTATTACACACACACACGCACACACACACACACACACACACACACACACACACATACACATACACACACATTTATATCCTTTCTGTCTCTGCTCAGAAAAGGTCAGGCATCCAAGAGACAACATCCGAACACCACAAAATACAATAACAACAGCCCAAGGCTGTAGATGGAAGTTTCTGTCTCACCTGGTCCCATAGCCATTCAGTCCCAAATAAACACATAGAGCCTTACATTAATTATAAACTGTTTGACTGATTGCTCAGATTTGTTATTAACTAGATCTTACAACTGAAATTTACCCATAATTCTTATCTATGTTTAGCCATGTGGCTTGGTACTTTTTCACAGTGAGACATTCTTATCTGCATCATCTGTCTGGTGACTGCATCTCTGCCTTTCATCTTCCCAGAATTCTCCTTGACTGGTTGCCCCAGCTACAGTTTCTGCCTTGCTACTGGCCAATCAACATTTTATTAAATCAATATGAGTTAAAAATCTTTAGAGTGTACAAAACCATTATGCCACAGCAGAAGGCAAAAGTCCTCACACTGAGGCTGGATAAACAATACAACAGGAAGAAGAGAGTTCCAAGGGCAGGCAAAAGAGTCAAAGACACACCTGATCCCATAGTTAGGAATCCCACAAAAACCAAGCTAACAGCTACACCATATACACAGAGGACCTAGTACAGACCCATGCATGCCTCATACTTGCTGCTTCAGTCTTCGTGATCCTTTATTATTCCTACTTAGTTGATTCAGTCAGCCATATTCTCCTAGTGTCCTTCATACTCTCTGACTTCCACAGTCTTGCTTTCTTCACTTCTGCAGGATTCCCTGAGCTCCAAGGGAGGGCCCCAGTGGAGACCTCCAATTTAGAAATGCTCCTCATCATATCTGGCTGTGGGTCTCTTCCCCATGTACATCTACTTCCATGTACTTCTGGGGCAAGCCTCTCTGATGCCTGGGCAACTATGAGTATAGCAGAATATTTTTAGGAATCATTTCGTTGATTTATTTTAGATCAGTTACGTTTGGTTCCATCCTGGGACTTTGGGCTATGCAGTCTCCAGTTCCTAGACACCCAAATAGTATAGGGCATGTTTTCCCTTTGTGTAGTGGACCTCAGATTAAATCAGACATTAGTTGGCCACTTCTACATGTTCCACACCATCACTTACCTAGCACATCTTGCAGGCTAGTCACATTGTAGATTAGCTGTTTTGTGTCTGAGTTGGAATCCATGCTCCTCTTTCAGTAACGTTACTGCAGTTGCCTACCCACACCAAAGAGAGTAGAATGCAGGGGTGAAGTTTCCATGTGGGCAACAAATCAACCTCTCTGTGTTCAAAGAGCTGTGTAGTTGTCGTCCTCAGCAATGGGGTCCCATTGTCAGTTTGCCTAGAGCAACCCTCTGACCTGGCATTAACCACAGTTTTTTGGTTATCTCCAAAGGATCCCCTTAGCCAACAACTAAACAATGTAACCCAGGTCTGCCACTGGGAGATTTGTCTGACTACACCAGATTGGCAGTTCAGACTGTGAATCCCTTATGACTAGTAGTCTTCACTAGTATCACCCTCATAAATTCCCAGAGGATTGTTCTGTATTAGGTTTCCATCCTACCCCACACATGCCTCCTAACTCCAGTCATCTCTCTCCATACTGTCTCCCTCTATCACATTTCCCCCCCAACTTGGTCCTCACTTCTCCCAGTCCCACCTGTCCCTAGTCCACCAGCAAAACCTACTTAATTTTCCCTTCCCAGGGAGATTATTGTATACTTCCTTTAGCCATTCTCTTTACCTAAACTCTCTTGGTCTAAGTACTGGAGCTTTGTATAATTTAGGTAACGGTCAATATCTACTTATAAGTGAATATAGAATATATTTGTCTTTCTGTGTCTGGTTCCCTCATTCTGAATGATTTTTTTTCTCGTTTGATCCATTTATCTGAGAATTTCATGATGTCATTTTTTACCAGCCTGGTATTAATCCATTGTGTAAATATACCATATTTTCTTTATACATTAATTAGTTTAGGGATATCTAGGTTGTTTTTGGTTTCTGGCTTTTATGAATAAAGCAGCAATGAACAGATTTGAGCAAGTGACCTTGTGGTAGGGTGGAATGTCTTTTGGGTATATGCCAAAGAATATTGTAATTGGGTCTTGAAATAGATCAAGTTCCAATTTTCTGAGGAATTGATACATTGATTTCCATAATGGTTGCACAAGATTGCATTTCCACCAGCAATGGAGAAGTGTTCTGCTTGCTTAGAGTCTCTTCAGTATAAGCTGTCATTTCTGTTTTTGATTTTAGCCATTTTGATAGCTATAAAATGTAATCTCAGACTAGTTTTGATTTGCCTTTTACTGAGTGCCAAGGATGTTGAACATTTTTTTTTAGTGTTTCTCAGCCATTTGAGATTCTTGGTTGAGAATTCTTTATTTATACTTGTACCCCATTTTTAAGTTGGGTTATTTGGTATTTTCATGTCTAGTGTCTTAAGTTCTTTATATATTTTGGATATTAGCCCAAATATGAAATGTAGAGTTGGTGAAAATCTTTTCCCATTCTATAGGTTGCCATTTTGTCTTATTGATAGTGTTCTTTGCTTTTTAGAAGCTTTTCAGTTTCAGGAGGTTCCAACTATTAGTTGTTGATCTCAGTGTCTGTACTACTAGTATTATACCCAGGAAGTAGTCTCCTGTGCCAATGTGTCTAAGGCTATTCCCCATATTCTCTTCTATCAGGTTGTGTTTGATTTTATATTGAGCTTTTTGATCCACTTGGACTTGAGTTTTGTGCAGGGTAATAGATATAAATATATATAAATCTATTTCCATTCTTCTACATGCCAACATTCAGTTGTGCCAGCACCATTTCTTGAAGATGCTTTTTTCTTCAATCTATATTTCTCCCTTCATTATCAAATATCATATGTCTATAGGTGTGTGGACTTATGTCTGGCTCTTTACTTCAATTCTATTAAGCAGTTTCTTTGTGTGTCAATGTCACAGTCTTTTTTTATATTATAGCTCTGTCAAAGTACTTGAAATTAGGGATGATGATACCTCTACCAGTTCTTTTATTATTTAGGATTGTTTAAGCTATCCAGGTTTTTTTCTTATATGAAGTTGAAAATTGTTGTTTCAAGGTCTGTAAAGAATTGTGTTGTAATTTTGATGCGGTTTGCATTGAATTTGTAGAATGAATTTTGTATCATGGCCATTTTTCCTATATTTATCCTATTTTGATCTATGAACATGGGAGATTATTTCAGTTTCTAATATTTTATTCAGTTTTTTTCTTCATAGCTTGAACGTTTTGGTCATGCAATTCTTTTTATTTACTTGGCCAGTGTTAACCAAGACATTTCATGTCATATAAGGCTATGCTGTTTTCCCGCAAAAAAAGATGTACAATTCTTGGAATAAGCATTAAAACTCTTTGATTAGTATTTTTTGTTCAATAATAGTTGATAATTAGAAGAAATAATATGAGTTCAACTAAATAATGAATGAACAAAATCTCAAAAAATAGTGTTCTTTCCCTGATTTCTTTCTCAGTCTGTCACATGTTATATGAGGGCTACCAATTTCTTTGAGTGAATCTTGTATCCAACCACTTTGCTGAAAGTGTTTATCAACTATAAGCATTCCTTGGCAGAAATTTTGAGCTCACTTAGGTGAGCTAACAAATTATCTGTAAATAATGATACTTTGAATCCTTTCTTTCTAATTTGTATCCCCTTGGTCTCCTTCAGTTGTCTTATTGCTTTAGACAAAATTTCAAGTACTATGTTCAATAGATATGGAGAGAATGTGTTGTTGTTTAGCATACAACAGAACTCACATGGAAGGTTTATTGGGGGGTAGGAGGGGTACAAAAGAGGCCTCTGGGGGCAAGAGTGGAGGGAGAGAGTAAGGGTTGAGGGAGCTTGCCTTTTATGAGGGGATATACTGCATGCACATAGGGAGTGCCTGTAGCTGATGAGGATCCTGTGAGAACTATGAAAAGTGGCCAGTGAAAATGACTGAATACTAATAATCACATGAGCACAGGGAGTGCCCTTAGTGGCTGCGGTTGCTGGTGTGTTCTATTAGGACACTGAGAGCAGACCAATGTAAATGTGTGAATGCTTTCTAAGTGGACAACTTTATGTTCCTGGTTTATAGTAAAAATGATTGAGTTTCTCTCCATGTAATTTGACTAGGTTTACTATAAATTGCCTAATTTATTATGTTTAGGTATGTCCTTTTTATCACTAATCTCTCCTGGAATTTTATCATGAATGGGTTTTGCATTTTGACAAAGGCCTTTTCTGTTTCCAATGAAATGATCATATGGTTCTTTTTTTCTTTTAGTTTATTTATATAGTGGATTATATTTACTGATTTATGTATAATGACCTGCATCTCTGAGATGAAGGCCAGTGGATCATTGTGGGTGATCTTTTTGATGTGTTTTTGGATTCAATTTATATATTTTATTGAGTATTTTTGTATCTATGATCTAAAGGGAAATTGGTCTGTAATTCTTTCCTTGTTGAGTCTTTATATGGTTTGGGTAACTATGACTTCATAAAATGAATTGGGCAATGTTCCTTCTGTTTAGGTTTTGTGGAATAAAATATTAGGGTTAACTCTTATTTGAAAGCCTGGTAGAAACCTGAGATCTCTAGAATAAATGAAAAAGTGGTTCATATTCAAGGAACTTCAGAGAATATAAATATACTGTTGGTGACCAATAAATTTCCACCACTACTTCTTTCTCATCATTTTTTTACATTTGTTTATTTAAATTGATGGATATCAGTGTTTTTCCTGTATGTATTTATATGCACCACATGCAGGTCTGGTTTCCACATAGGTCATAAGAACGTTCAGAATACCTAGAAAAGAATTTATAGAGAGTCATTAAACAACCTGTATGTGCTGAGGACTGAATCCTGGTCCACTGAAAGAAAAACATCGGCTCTTAAAGTTTGACCCATCTCTCCAGATTCCTTCATTTCAAATTTTCTAATCTCCCTATTGTTGAGTGGCCTAGGTGGACACATAAAATTGTGTTATAAAGAAATTAATATAATTCCCTTGTGAATCTAAATCCTTCTGTCTTGCACACCAGAAATTATTACTCCCTTTGACTTCCTAACATAGTCTTCATGAAATTGTTTAAATATGAGCAAACATCATGATACAATATCTCTATATTAAACCCAGGCATACATGGAAGAATATGTAAAAATCAGATACATTTATCACCAATTCTTCATGGTATTTGATTCTATCAAATGTTGCCAATGTATATTATTCATTTGTCATATAGGAATGGACATTGAAGAGTTGAAATCAAATTCTTTCAATTTGCCTCAAGAAAAAATACTAAAGTTTCTGCCCACATAGTTCTGTGTATCTGGGACAGAATAACCTACTTAATTTATCTCTCTTGTGCTTGTAGAGAGATGAGCTTCAGCAAGATGAAAATTGTAGATTTCTTTATGTAGCCCATTAACTACCCATGTAAGGACCTTTGAGGAGGTGAAATATTAGACATTGTGAATATAGCACATGATTTACATGACTTTGAATTGATTACAAAAATTTGCACTTTTTTTTTTAGTTTTTCCAATAAAAACATAGAATATGTATACAGTGGAGTCACAACTCATTAAAAAGTGACCCAAAGTAGGAAATCACAGAAAAATAAAGATAGTTGTGCTTACCAGACACCAACTGGAATTATATAAAAGGGCAACGCAATCATTCAAGATGGTAGAGAGGGTATAAAAAGTTAGAAAAGTAGATACCAGGGCCAAGATACTTGTGCTGCCTCTTGACTTGGCAGAGGTTCTGGTAGAGGTATGAATGCTGTAGATGTGGTGTACCAGCTACTTGTTCTGGTGCAGAATGACAGCCATGGAGCTGCTGGATCAGGAGATAAGAATAAAAAACACCAATAATTCTGCATGTAGTGATTCTATGATTTTATCATGACAAGATGAGCAGAATTCAAAATTAGTTTTGTAGGACAAGTTTTGGGTGTTTCTTTTGGTATATGTATACATTGAGAAAATCATATTTACCACAATGTACAGGATCCAGTAGGAAGACACGGAGAAGCTAAAGTACTTTGGAGCTTTGAATTTTAAAACCTTTAAACAGGTGTTACTCTTCCTGATGGTGATGGCCTGGAGGACAATCAAGAGCCAGGTGGTGACAATACAAATCCTTCTTCTCATTCAAGTTGCATTCAAAAGAAGTTTGCAACCCAAATCATTGAAGAACTGTTCAATGTCATAACTGCCTTTGTGTGGGGAATTCCTTTGAAGAGAATGATCAAGGAGTTGGTTATCAACAGGCATGTGAGAATTAAATCTGTGGGCTTTAATGTGTACTAATTGTGTAAAAGATAAAATAGTGGAAAAGAATAGACAAATAACTACAATCTGTAAATTAGGACACAATTCACATTGTCCAATCCCTGGGTTCCAGTAGTCTGTCATTGAATATATTTTCCTTTATAAATTCTCTGTGACCATGAGAATGAATTGAAATTTTGGAGTTTACTGTGGTGGTAGGGAATCACTAGGCATCAAGAATGCAGAACCAGTGTGGGTGCCAAGAGCACATCTCCATTTAATTTTGACATCACTGATATTGTGAACTGAGACTGTAATGTGCAATCAGTTAATGCACATATTTATGCGAGGGAAATCCCAGTATATTTTTAAGAAAAATTAGGGAGTAGTAGAGGGAGGAAAAATTGTAATCCTGATTACAGTTAAGATTATCTGAGAAAGGAATCTGTTTTCAGTAAAAGGGGGAAAAAGAATAGGACCTTGTTACTCTTGGAGAGGCAATGACCAGTGAGCACAAAAGGAAAGAATGGTGAGTACTGCATATGTGAGTAAACTGTTATTTCCCACTCACACTGGTGTCAAAGATGCTTCAAGCACTATTTCCCCAGTGAAGAAATCCATTCTGAATCCACTGGTCATCTGAGTTTCACACATTAAATGATGGACATGCTTCAACAACAGTATGAAATATTCTCTATTCTTAGATTAGAAAATGGTTACTTTGAAGCATGCAACACACAACAAATAAGTTCAGATGAGAAATTGGAAGATGTTACAGTAAGAGATGTCTTTGAATTAAAAAGATACCCTTCTAGTATGCATTTGAAAACAGGTGTAGTGTTAGAAAGAGAAATAGTAGATGACATGCACAGTGACAAGACAGCATTAGGAGAATGTTGTGGTAAGTGGCTATCTGAATTTATAAGGCCACTATTGCCAATGTGGAGATTTGAGAAATGTTAACCTCTTAGAGCAAGGAGTAAAGAGACCTATGTTACTTTGTGCTTAACAATGCCCTGAAACCCACATTTTTAAACATTCAAAGTATATATGGTTTATTTCATTGCTTGCTACTGCATCCTAAATTGCTGACATTGTAGAAAAATGTAATATTCTATATATCCCCTAAATATGCAATAGGTTCATCCTCATAGATTTTAGGAAGTTTCCACTACAATAGGTTGCCACATGTGCCCCAAATGACCTAAATTCTACCTGTATCTCCCAGTACTCTTCCCCTACCTGATACCGCATTTTACCATTGCCACCTGCCCCCAGGCAATCCACAAAATCTATTCTATTTCGTTTTTCCAGGGAGAAACATGTGTTCCTCCATAGTCATCTCCATTTTATTTAATATCTCTGGGTCTATGGATTATAGTGTGATTATCCTTTACTTAAAAGTTAGTATCCACTTATGAGTGAATATATATTATATTTGTTTTTGTGGATCTGATTTGTCTCCTTCAGGGTAATTTCTTCTGTTTCCACCCATTTGCTTGAAAATTTCATGATACCATGTTTTTTTTTCTAATAGTTGAGTAATACTCTATTTTCTTAATTCACTACATTTTCTTTATCTAATTTTTCATTTAAGAACATCTAGGTCATTTCATGTTTCTGGCTATAGTGGATAAAACTTCTATGAACGTAGTTGAGCAAATGTCCTTGTGGTAACATGTGGTGTCTTTTAGTTATATGCTCAAGACTGATATAGCTGGATCTTAAGGTATGTCATTTACCAATTTTCAGAGAAACTACCATATTGATTTTCATAGTGGATGTATGAGTTTGCATTACCACCAGCAATGGAAGAGTATTCCAGATCTTTGTCAGCATGAGCTATTGTAGATGGGTATTTCTGTCTTGCTCAATCCCACAGCTTTTCAGTCCCCCCAAAACACGCAGAGGCTTATATTAATTATAAACTGTTTGGCATATTAGCTCAGGCTTATTATTAACTAGCTCTTACAACTTAAATTAGCCTATAACTCTTGTCTGTGTTTAGCCACATGGTTTGTTAACTTTTATCAGTGAGGCAGTCTCAACAAGCTATCATTTGTTTTACTGATTTTAACCATTCTGACATGTGTAAGGTGAAATCTCAAAGTAGTTTTGATTTGTATTTTTCTGATGGCTAGGAATGTTGAAATATTTCTTTAAGTGTTTCTAAGACATTTGTGATTTCTCTGTATTGATCTGTACCCAATTTTTAAGCTGAATTGTTTGGATTGCTGATGTCTAGTTTCTTAACATTTTTTATATGTATATTTTGGATATTTTCTCCTATTGGATGGGTGTGGAGTTGGTGAAAATCTTTTCCCATTCAGCAGGCTGCCATTTTGTCCAATTGATGGTGTCTTTTGCATAGCAGAAGGTTTTTAGGTTCACAAAGTCTCATTTATCAATTATTCATCTTAGTGACTTAGTGACTGATTGATGTTTTGTTAAGAAAATTGTCTCCTGTGATAATGCATTCAAAGCTATTTCCTACTTTCTCTTTTACTAGGTTAAGAGTATCTGGTTTTATTTTGAGGTCTTTGATCCACTTGGAATTGGGTTTTGTGAAGGGGGATAAATATGGGGCTATTTACATTGTTTTATATAAAAACAAATAGTTAGGCCAGCACAATTTGTTGAAGATGTTTTCTTTCTTTCTTTTTTCTGTTGTGTCTTTTTGACTTCTTCATCAAGCATCAGGTTCCCATTGGAGTGTAGATTTGTCTCTGGGTCTTTGATTTGACTCCATTGATCAATGTGTCTCTTTTTATGTCAAGACAACATTCATTTTTAACACATTATTTTTAATCTTTCTGTGAAGAAAACTACAGTGTTACGTATCAAATAGACTCTTGAATATCAGTAGGTATTAAATGAATAACATTTCTTAGACATTCAAATATAAAATGTAAAAAGAAGTATTTAGTATGAAGAGAGTGACAAAAATAATTCCTAAACTGCAGGAAACAGCAGATGACACATTTAGTCCAGTCATGTAAGACTTACAGTTATTGTGTCAGCTTCCCTTCAGCACCTTGGTTCCACACTTAGGAAGTTAGGTAATTTCAGTATTCACCACACCACTGACCTTTAAGACACACACAGCCAGTCTCCAACTAATGAATGTTTTACTGCTATTGAAAAGCTTTTTTTTTTTTAAATTCCAGAAACAGATTCAGATCTTGCATTCTTTCCAGGTGAAGACAATACATATTTTTCCATTAAATTATTATTATTATGGTATGTGAAGATATTATATGGCATTATCTATGTGTGTTAAACAGAAAAGTTAGACAATGTTTTATAGAAATAATATGGAAAAATGAGTAGCATAACTACTATAGTCTTTAAATGCTTCCAATGTAAGATTTCTTCGTGATTTACCATGTCCTATACGCATGCATGATAAGAGAAGATTTTATCAGATTGTATTATCCATACCAGGGTATAGAGTATGTTCAGAACGCGTATCTCTTCAGTAGCTCATTTCAGAGCCCAGAAAGATTTCCTGTCCTTTGAATGAATTTCCATTGCATCTTTTTGTATCCCAGAACATCCTTTCTAGGCATAAGCATTCACCAGACTGCGCTACTTTGCTTGGCTTGTTTCCCAAGTGGAAAACCATGGAGCTCACCTGACTCATTCTCTGTGAATGTTTGTAAGCTCAGAGTGTAGAGGAGATATCTCTCCAGCCAGACTTTGGAGGTGGGAGGCAGTATCAGGCTGAGATATAGGACAGTGACTGAGATCTTTCCTTCATCCGGAACCACCATTTTGCAATTTTCATTTAATCTGAGGTGGAAGGGTCAACTCTGGTTTCCAGAGTTAAGAATTTTGTGAAACATTCCCAGTTTTTAATTACCAGAACAAATGCTGAGTGCCTTCATTGTATCTCCAAAATGACAGAGTCAATAGCATATGCTTATATGTAAGGTAGTAAGAATGTCAAATTCTTATTTCCTGATGTTTTACAGAGGTATGGGTGTCTCACTGCACTCCAGGCAAAGCTGTGTCAGTATACCCAAAATCAAGTAAGTTATTGATATCCAAATTCTATGATTGTCAAATTTTAGAGCACAAAGTAGAACAGTCAAACAGGAATTCAAGAATATCTAAGTATGGATGAAAGGAAAAACCTGCTGTCAAAATCTATACTACAAGCTACTAAACTCAGTTGTACAATGAAAATTACATGAAGAAGAGTGATATGCAAACGTGCTAGAAAGAGTTAAAATATTACCTTAGTTATGGCAAGAACACCAAAAAAGCCCTATTCCTAGAAGATAGAGGTTTACAGCCATTCTCTATTATCTAAAGTCCTTGTCTTTTTCATATGTGCCATATGTGTGCTGGCTCACGAGGCTAGAAAACGGAACTGGGTCTTCTGGAATGGTGTTTATAGGCATTTTAAAGTCTCATGTGAGGACTGAGAATTCAACTCTGGTATTACAGAAGATTATTAGACATTCTAAACTACTATTCCATCTTACCAAGACCCTTTTGCTTAAATACCACATAAGCCGGGGGTGGGGGTTCCTTGTGTTAAAGTTTCAAAGTATGTCAGAATAACTTACTTGTGGTGCTTTGAATAAGCAATGTCACTATAGGCTTGGGCATTTGGACATTTGATACCTAGGTGGTTGTGTTGTTTGAAGAATCTTGGGGAATGCAGCCTTGCTGCAGGAAATTTGCACTCAAGTTTACCCCACTTTCAGTTTTGTTTATTTTTAAATTTTGCTTAGGGCTTATGGTTCAAGAAGGGGTCTCTCAGCTTTCTGCTCTTGCCGGATGCTACCAGGTTCTGTCTTGCTTACCAACCACGATGGACTCTGATTACTATGGAACTGGATGCAGAAAATAATCAATATAATCTATTCATGATCATGGTATTTCATTAAAGAAATAGAAAATTAATAAATAAAGAAGTTAGTACCAAAAACGGGGTTGTTGTGACAAAACAGATCATGATTGTGGTGAGACTGGAAGACTGGTAACTTGGTTGAGTGCTATAAGCAGAACTTAATGGAGCGTTTTAGAAGTAGTCTGGGTCAACTCAGAGCTGGGGGCATGTGCTTCTTTAAGAAGCACTGTGAAGGCCGGGCGGTGGTGGCGCACACCTTTAATCCCAGCACTTGGGAGGCAGAGGCAGGCGGATCTCTGTGAGTTCGAGACCAGCCTGGTCTACAAGAGCTAGTTCAAGGACAGGCTCCAGAGAAACCCTGTCTCGAAAAAGAAAAAAAAAAAAAAAAAGAAGCACTGTGAGAGTGAACTGGTATAGTCACTCATTCCAAAGTATTTAAGACTCTTCAGTACCAGAGTGAGGTCATGTGGTTTTGCATGTCACAATGTGAAACATGTAACAGTGAATGACTCACAGATGCCTGATTTAACTTTTTTTAAAATTAATTTTCTTGTTCCTGTACTGTTTGTGAAAAGAGATATTGCCAATACAGAACACTATAAGGTGTTAATATTTTTATTACAATGTAGTAACTCTATGAAATGGAATATATTATTGTGGGTCACTGATTTTTTAATGGCTTTTTCCATCAAGAAGATTAAAATCTTTGTCATTACCCATAACAACCCACTAAGTTGTGTGAGATTATGAATGTTGTGAATATGTTTTATTACCATTGGTTAATAAAGAAAATGTTTGTTTTTGGTCAATGGCTTAACAGAATATAACCAGGTTGAGAGAGAGAGAGAGAGAGAGAGAGAGAGAGAGAGAGAGAGAGAGAAGGCAGAGTCAATGAGAAGCCATGCAGCTGCTTGCAGGAGACACACGCCTCTGCCAGAGCCCACCAGAACATTGCCTGAAAGTCACAGCAATGTGGCGATACACAGATTAACATATATATATATGATTAGAGATATTTTTAGATAAACTGAGTTGCCTTAAAGAAGCAAAGAGCAGACCTGAGAACACTCATGCCCTTTAACATGCTTGCCCTTCACACGTTGCCCTTAGTAGTCCTGTTTCTTGCAGGAGCTTCTCTGTATGGTCCCACCTGGCATGCTTCCATAATTACCAGTGAGGTTTTGAATTCACTCTCCTGACCAGTAAGTATGCTAGACCTTCATATCCAGTGGTTTTAGCTGAAGTGAGGATCAGGGACTGAGCACATGAAAGTCAGATTCATCTGCTTCATCCCTTGGCTGAGTTTAAGCAGTGTCCTTTCCATGTAATAAGTCACAACCCGAGGTCAATAGCTCTCTGTGTTTCCAATTTTTTTCTAATGATTTAATGGCTTTTAGGAAAGTCTGGGAACCAAAGACTTATAGGTGTGTCAAAAATGATGGTACTTCATACTTCTCTGTTGGCCTAAAACCTCACTAGGGTGGATACTTTGTGGATAGAAGGCAAATGTTGAACCTATAATTTTGTTTCTTCATTAATTGCTGAACAATGAATAAGCCTCATTTTCCTCACTAAATTTAATTGTAAAATTCTATATTCTCCATTCTGGGCTTTTAGATTGAGAAGGTAGCACTAGGTTATGTGATACGTAATGTTGATTTAGTTTTTAAAAATAATATTTGTATAAATTCTTCTAGGATAGGGCTCTGTTCAGACTTTTTATCATTGCAGTCATGGTGACTATAACTTCTGGCATATTTCCATATCTGCACTTCTAATTTGCTTGCATTTGGTTGTATAAAGAATGCAACAATTTTTAGTGCAGATTATGACTTGTGCTTTTCCTTTTACTGATACTTCATTAGATATCTAAGAATTTCCCAAATGATATTGCTATTATGCTGGTGTGTTAAATTGCCATAACTTAGGTGTGAGAAAGTTATTAACTTAATTGTTGAGTAGAAGAACTTTGTGAGGACTGGAGCCTAGTGAGACACCCTGACTTCCACACAAGTCTCTCATATGTCAGACTGATATTTCCTACAACTTCCACATGAGTGGTGTCAGCCTCTGGGGATAGTGAAACAGTTAAGAGCCTTGTTAAGCATGTTGTTTCTTTGGAGTCTCACAAGAAACTCATAATTGCTTTTGGTAATTATCATTCAAAAAGTTTCAGAAAACTTTTTGACTCCTAAGGCCAGTTGCAACATTACCACTGCAAGTGAAATCAAAATTGCATTTCAGAAGGGACCTGAAGTCACAGAGCTACTGACTGCTCCAGGTTTCACTCTCCCTCCCAGTGCGGCCTGTAGTACAGTGATGTTCTACAGATGAGCCTCAGAGGAAGGAATCAGCGGAGTGTCTTTTTCTCTATGAAGTGATATTTACATTTAGCCTGAACAAAACAAGTACAGTGAGGGAATACACAGAAAGAGACAAGAATATTCCTTCCAGATTTCCACAATTCCCACAGAGATAATGTGGACATGTCAGGGCATTCCCTTTATGTTCTTGCTTTCAATTACACCCACTTACCAAAGTTCAGGTATTTTTTTTTCTAAAAGTACACTTTGTGAGAACTTTCTGCACTCTGCCCTATTCATAGTTCCCAGCTTTACACAGGCACCCTCCAGCCCAGCAGTAACTTAGTTTCTATGCCACACTCTCACATTACAAACAAGTTTCCATGTTGTATATATGAAAGCCTAAGCACATAGCTCATTTCATAGGTATAACTGTGTTTCCTTTTCTGGAATAATAACAAATAAATATATATTGATTCAAACATGCCTGTGGGATGAGGCAAATATTTGAACACTGTCTTTTTGCATTGTGACATTAATTTGGGACACCATGGCATATTATGAGAAAAACCTGTATGGAAGTTGAGTGTTTGAAATTGTGGCTGACACAGCAATGCTCAGTTCAAATGAAGGTGACTGTATTTGCACACAGCCTGTTATTCATGTTTCAAGTCTTCTCACTGCCCCGAAAAGACTTTTAAACCCGAACAGTTCTTTACCAAACATTCTTTATGGTTTTGTCTTGGCAGTGAACAGAATGCCATTGTCTAGATCAAACACCTATGCAAATTTACAGAAGGTATAAGAAAAGGATTATAGCAGAGTTATAACCATGATTCTTAAATTGTCACATTTGTTTACAGTTTTCAATTTAGTTTTACAAAGCTTTTTAACACAATGGAAACATAAATATGAGTCAGGGAAAGTACTGTACAGTTGATGTGATCAGTGCAGCCAAACTGTGTGCTCCTGAGCAAAATCATGTCACTCAGAAGACAAACTATTAATTACTGGAAGTTTTCAAAGTGACTCCAGATTAAGAAATAGGAGTAGTTCACACATCTCAGTGTGCTGAAAAAATTCGTGTGCTTTCTCTCAAGTGCATCACCATTTTCTTGTCTAAACTGAAGGCATCTTTGAAGGTGTTGCCAGAGTCTTAGCCAATCTTAGATTGAAGAAATTATTAATGTATTTTTTCATTATCCTAGAGTTGGCCAGTTTTTTTCTATCAACATAATTACTCATTGTTTTGAATGTGTTAAGCCATCTCAGTCAACATAGAAGTTCAGGTGGGAGAAACTAAAATATTCTGAGCCTCAGTGGTTCTCTGTTTTATCATGTATATGCTGATGAAGGTCAGTGTTTCTATGCTTGTGATTCATAAGTATCCCAGAAAACAAAGATTCAAGTCAGTTTTCTAAACAACCTCATAAAAAGCTCTCAATATGCATCCCCATTAATATTCATAGGTATTCATGTGTCTCTAGAATTACCAGCAATAGCTCACACATGTTCAATGAACTGTTTCAAGAACTAACATTCTGCTTTTGTGATATATAAATTTCAATTAAGCAAACATTTCAAAGTTGTAGGTTAACAGCTCAGCTGGTAAAATTAACAGAATCTATCTAGAATATCAAGAAACAATATATCATTGGATATAACAGTTCCAGGGAGTCAGACTTTGAAGCAGGGGGATTGCTGAATGTTTCTAATTAGCCTGGATTTCAGAGCAAACTCTTGTCTGAAATAACCTCTCAAAATAAGAAAAATAGATATCTTGAACTAGCTTTGTGATAATTCTAAGTAATTTCCCCGTTAAGAGAGTTCTATTCAGTTATTGGTGGGACTGAAGGTGTTAGGGAATAGTTTCTTTGAGTATTAACTTTTAAAAGATTGGATCAGTTCCTGGTGTTTTTTAGTGTCTTTGATTTTCTGATGTATTGCTTGCTTCATTAACATTACTGCACAGGGCAATACTGTGTGAATATGAGCTGAGTCAGTGTGCTGTTAATGGGTACATACCAGTAGCGACCACTTGTTTGAATCTATCACTTGCAAGTAAACTGTGAACTTGGTCTTTGAATGCAAAGATTTAAAAATGATATGATTAATGTGCAGGCTTTTTATCTAATTCAGTCACATAAGACACTTATTTTTACAAAATATTTACAGCAGAGTGTCCATCATCATCAGTGTTTGAGATAACCTCTTCATTTTCCCTTTTATTAAAAAGAATTTTTTTCCACATACAATATACCTTGATTATAGTTTACCCTCCCTCTACTCCTCCAAGTTCCTCCTCATCTCCTTTCCCATCTGAATACATTCCCTTATTATCTCTAATTAGAAAAGAATAGGCTTCTAAGATAATAAAATGTAACAAAATAAAATATAATAAGATAAAAAACTTTCCCATTGAATTTGGAAAAGAAAAACCAAAAGAAGGAAAAGATTCTCAAAAGAAGGCATAAGAATCAGAGATCCAGCTGGGTGGTGCTGGCATACACCTTTAATCCCAGCACTCTAGAGGCAGAGGCAGGAGGATCTCTGTGAGTTTGGGGCCAGCTTGGTTTACAAGAGCTAGTTCCAGGACAGGTATCAAAGCTCTTGTCTCAAAAATAACAGCAGCAGCAACAACAACAACAACAACAAAGAATCAGAGATCTACTCCTTCACATATTCAGGATTCCTATAAAAATCCTAAACTTTAACCTATAATATATATGTAGATGACCAGGTGCAGATCAATGTTGCCCTATGCTTTCTGTCTCCGTGAGTTCATATGAGCTTTGCTCAGTTGATTTGAAGGGTCTTGTACTCCTGGTGTCCTCCAGCTCCTCTGATTCTAATAGTCTTTCCGCCTCTTCTTCCTCACAATTCCCTGATCTCTGAGGATGGGTATTTGATGGAGATATCCCATTTAGAACTCTGTGTTCTACAGTCTCTCTTGCTATTTAATGTCTGGCTATGGGTTTCTCTATTTGTTTCCATAAGCTTCAAGAAGAAGCTTCTCTGATGATTCTGAATAAGGAACTGATATAAGAGTATAGTAGAATACCACTAGGAAAATTTTCTTTTTACTCTTCTTTTTAGACCAGTAGTATTTTGTAGTAATTTTTATCCCAGGTCCTTGGGATATCTGGTCTTTGCCTGGGTTGGTGTTTACAGTTATCTTTTGGTAACCTGCAGAGTTTCTTCCATAACAAAAATACTTGAACATAGGGGTGAAGCTTCTATGCAGCACCAGTTCTACTTATCCATGTTCAATGACTGTGGTAGGTGTTGTCTTCAGCAATGATGACTTTCTGTCAGTTTGTGGGAAGCAACCTGTTATTTTGGCAATTTTGTTAGTAATTATTTTTTTAAATTTATTTATTAAAAATTTCCAACTCCTCCCATCCTCCCATTTCCCACCCCTCCCCCCTCCCCCTCCCCATCGCTCTCCAGTCCTAAGAGAAGTCAGGGTGCCCTGCCCTGTGGGAAGTCCAAGGCCCTCCCCCATCCATCCTGGTCTAGGAAGGTGTTCATCCAAACAGACTAGGCTCCCAAAAAGCCAGTGCATGCAGTAGAATCAAATCCCAATGCCATTATCATTGGCTTCTCAGTCCACACTCATTGTCAGCCACATTCAGAGAGTCTGGTTTGATCACATGCTCGTTCAGATTCAGTCCAGCTGGCCTTGGTGAGCTCCCACTAGATCAATCCCACTGTCTTTGTGGGTAGATGCACCCCTCACAGTCCTGACTTCCTTGTTCATGTTCTCCCTTGATGGGGGAGAGTCTTCTGTTTTGTGTTAAGTTCATTGGTTAAATAAAGAGACTGCCTTGGCCCTTTGATAGGACAGAAAATTAGGAAGGCGGAGTAGACAGAACAGAATGCTGGGAGAAAGAAGCTGAGTCAGGGAGTCGCCATGATTCTCCCACTCGAGACAGACGCAGGTTAAGATCTTTCCTGGTAAGCCAGCTCGTGGTCCTACACAGAATATTAGAAATGGGTTAGATCAGTATGTAAGAGCTAGCCAATAAGAGGTTAAAACTAATGGGCCAAGCAGTGTTTAAAAGAATACAGTTTCCATGTAATTATTTTGGGTAAAGCTAGCCTGGTGGCGGGACACAGCCCGCTGCTCCTATTACAACACTCCCTCCTTCTGCTCTTCATCTGGGCCTTGGGAGCTCAGTCCAGTGCTCCAACATGGGTCTCTGTCTCTATCTCCATCCATCGCCAGATGAAAGTTCTATATGCAAGATATTCATCAGTGTGGCTATGGGAGAAGGCCAGTTCAGGCACCCTCTCCTCTGCTGCCAAGGACCTAGCTTGCGAAATCTCCGTGGACACCTGGGAACCCCTCTAGAGCCAAGTCTCCAGCCAACCGTAATATGGCTCCCTTAGTTAAGATATCTTTTCTTTGCTCCCATATGCACCCTTCCTCCATCTCAACCATCCCATTTCCCCAAGCTCTCTTCAATCCTTCCCTTCTCCCTTCTTGCTCCCCGCCTTCTTCCCTTCCCTCCAACCCACCCCATGCCCATGCTCCCAACTTTTGCCCAGCGATCTTGTATACTTCCAATATCCAGGAGGATAAATATGTTTTTCTTTGGGTTCACCTTCTTATTTAGCTTCTCTAGGATCATGAATTATAGGCTTAATGTCCTTTGTTTATGGCTAGAATCCACTTATGAGTGAGTACATACCACATTCCTCTTTTTGGGTCTGGGTTATCTCACTCAGTAAAGTGTTTTCTATTTCTATCCATTTGTATGCAAAATTCAAGATGTCATTGTTTTTTACCACTGAGTAGAGCTCTAAAGTATATATATGACACACCTTCTTTATTCATTCTTCTATTGAGGGGAACCTAGGTTGTTTCCAGGCTCTGGCTATTACAAACAGTGTTGGCTATGAACATAGTTGAACACATACTTTTGTAGTATGATTGGGCATCTCTTGGGTATATTCCCAAGAGTGGAATTGCGAGATCCTGAGGTAGTTTGACTCCCAATTTCCTGAGAAACTGCCACACTGATTTCCACAGTAGTTGTACAAGTTTGCATTCCCACCAACAATGAATGACATGCACAAAATTCAAATCCAGATGGATTAAAGACCTCAATATTAATCTGAATACACTGAACCTGATAGAAGAGAAATTGGGAAGTAGTCTGCAACACATGGGCACAGGAGACCACTTCCTATTTAGAACCCCAGTAGCACAAATAATAAGAGCAACAATGAATAAATGGGACCTCCTGAAACTGAGAAGCTTCTGTAATGCAAAGGACACTGTCATTAAGACAAAAAGTCAACCCACTGAATGGGAGAAGATCTTCACCAACCCCACATCAGACAAAGGTCTGATCTCCTAAATATATAAAGAACTCAAGGAACTAGACATTAAAACTCTAATTAAGCTAATTAAAAAATGGAGTACTGAATTGAACAAAGAATTCTCAACAGACGAATTTCAAATGGCCAAAAGACACTTAAGGTCATGCTCAACCTCCTTACCAATCAGGGAAATGCAAATCAAAACAACTTTGAGATACCATCTTATACCTGTCAGAATGGCTAAAATCAAAATCACCAATGATATCCTATGCTGGAGAGGATATGGAGTAAGGGGAACACTCATAGATTGTTGGTGGGAATGGAAACTTAGTAATTATTTTTGAAGAATTATTTTCCTCACATGTCAGAGGATAGATGCAAATGCATGTGTCTGCTCCAGCCACTGCATAACTGAGACTAGAATGGTAGTAGACAGGAATATGTTGCCATGAAAGCATTTATGTTTTCTTTCATATTCTTAGTAGTCATAATTTTCAGAATGGACCATTATGATAAATATGTGTATGTACCTTATAAGTATTAAGCAATTCATTAAATCATTTAATGCTAAAATTTTACTACTACTGTCACACTGATACCTGAGGCTGGGTGTTTCTGCAGTTGAGTGGTACCATAATATTTTTCTCACCCTGGAGAGGTCAACAACATGCCAGTTTTTCAGTTCTTAAGTCTGTGGTCCTTATCATCCCCAGTCTGGTTACAAAACCCTGGAAAACTCTGGAGAGTTACTATTGGAAGTTTTGAAAAAAAGCCTATTGTCCATTATGCAGTGTCTAGAGAGATGGGACACTGATATGGTAAATACTTTGATTGTTGCATAAAATATTACTAAAAATTACCATTTCAACAAGATGATGTCAGTTTGCTGAAAAATTCTTCACTTGTTGAGTATAGTAATAGAAAACACCTGTTTTGTGGGTAGAATACATCTAAATTAAAGAAAAAAATTTTGTGGTAAGATAGTAGATGGCCAAAGAAGAGACCTTTTATAGCATTTGATGTGGTTCATAGACATCATAGTTGAGTAGGACTGTTGGTGGCCTCTGTCCTTGGAGCTTGCACAAACAGAAGCCTTATCAGAAAATACAACCTAAATATTTTTGCTCCAGTGATACTGGCAGCAGCAAGTTAGGAAGAGTTCTCATATCTGAGACTGTGGAGGACAATATACAGCAAAAAGACAAGACTGCATTTCCAGATTACAGAAGAGCTCAAGAGTCTTTCCAGTGATTAAATGCCAAGGTTCCTCATGAAAGGATCCACCTGCTCATATGACACACTAGTTAAATTCCTTCATGCCAAAACTTCTAGAAACTCTTCCAAGCAGTGATATTGTCTGGGGATCCAGTTCAATTCCTGAGTCAGAGCAGGTGTTCATCTTTAAACCATATCAGTAAATTAAATGAGTTTTGTTTTAAGAGATTGAAATGGGGATTGAAGAAAAATGAACAGAAGAAAATGAAAGGAGCTAAGGGAGAAAATAAGAAAGAGTGAATTAATGGAGACTAGGGAAAATGTCTAAGTCTATATAGACATGGAATATGAGTCAGGGGCAGGGGTATGTGTTATGGTCACTCAAAGTTGAGTGATAACCAAAAGTTGTATACTGTGACATTCAAGTTTGTTAGGCCACTAGCACAGGGAATGGTCTAACATTGCAATTAGGCCTTGGTATAAGTCAAGAAGGCAGACAGAGATGTTGGTTGGTGGTGTTTATGGGATTGGCTGAAGTGTTTAAAATAGGGAAAACTTCCTCACAAAAATGACAGAATAGGAGGTGCAGAGAAAACTAGAAGGGCTACAGGAGTCATGGATGATGTGGGTATTTGAACTTCTAAAAGTTTGTGTCTAGACAGATTGTCTATGGAGGTCTGTGTCCCCCATCAAGGATGCACATGTGAAGTTGCCCTGTATAGAAGCTGCTGAGGCTGCCATCAGTCTTTTGCCATGGCACAGACGCTCTAAGGGCTTGCAGTAGGAGGTTGTATTAGTTATTTTTTCACTGTTAGAAAATACCATCACCAAAAGTGACAGAATGGAAAGCACTTATTTTAGCATTTGGTTTCAAAGGTAAAGAATCCATTATTATTGGAAAAGTGCTGCAAGAATTAGGAAAAGAAAGGAGGTGGAAGCCGAAAGCTATTTTAATCGCATACAGGGATCACGTTTTAATCAACATACAGGGAGCTTAAAAATAGAATAGTTTTTAGGGTGTGGCTATATAATTCACAAGGCCTGTTCGCACTAGTGTATTTCCATCAAGGAAATCCAAAAACAACTAAGAGATCATTAATAGCCTTAAGCAGAACAAATAACTGGGAAACAAACACCAAGATACTCTAGATGATATCTTTTATTCACATAACAACACTTTACTTCTGTTTTGGCAATTCATAGAATCCTCATGCTGCAAAACTCATTTAGGCCAACTCGAAAAGTTCTCATAATATTTTACAGTGTCAACACTGTTGTAATGTCATATATCCACAATCTCTTCTACAACTCAAGGGACTCTTTTAAGTTTGAGCCTTTGTAAAATCAAACTATTAATGAGTTATATCTAACATTAAATAGTACAGAATATGCATTTACATCCTCCCTAAAAAAGAAGGAATGAGGGGATACTAAGGAAACATGACCAAATGAAGAGGGAAAGCCAGCAGTCTCAATATCACATACTATACGGCTCCATGTCCACTAATTGGGGCCTCATTTTATGGGCTTATATGTTTCCACCAATTCAACTTTATGCCTGAAATATGTACATCCTTTCCAATTAATTTCAATTTCTGTATATGACTCTTTTGACAGATGTTTCATGCTCTGGCAATATTCAACTTTTTGGGTCTCTAATGTAGCACAGACTTCACCTACACTGCTTCACACAATGACTTCTGAGGACCTCGTTGTGAGCACTGTGGCCCTGTCACATGTTGTCTAGCCACAGCTACTCTTGGAAATTGTGGGAGAATTTGTGATTCCCTTTATCATTTTTGCTTCTTATTCCCCAAACCAGTACTCTGTGAAAGGCATGGAAAAAGAGCACACAAATATATGAGACTGTGGTCGGAATTTTTAAACCTCCACGTGTTGGTGACTCAGACTTCTGAGCCTCCTGATAAAATTGGCCATTTATAAACTGTGTCTCAAGTGACACCCATTATTTATTATGATCAATGTAATGTAATAAAAATATTTCAAAAAGCCTGTGCTACAGGAATAGGATGCCTTCCCCTCTCTTAAGATTGCAGGGGGTTAGGAGGGAGAGTGTGTGGAGGGAGTGGGAGGAGGGGAGGAAGTGGGAATTTGGATTGGTATTTTTTTAAGTAATAAAATAAAATAATAATAAAGAAAAAAAGAAAAGCCTGTGCTATTAATTTACTTTTGTAATGCAGGGTCATCCAGAAGGACCCTGTGAATCCTTCACTTAATTTATTTCAAACCGTGATATTTACAGTTCAAGGTGCTCACACTGACATAGACAGATTTCAAGTATTTTGGCATGGAGTACTGTTATATCAACTGGCTTTTCTCACAAACTATACTCCTTGAAGCCTCTCTCCATTGTCAGATAGTGTGAGGAACTAACAGATAACATCTGATGTGAACGTGTAGTCATAAATGTCTTTATACTTTCTCTTTCCTTGGCTGTATGGGAATCACAAATACCTTGTCTGCAAACCTGTACAGTGGGGGGTATTTATCTTGTACTTATAGAACCTGACACTTTCATCAGAAACCTTAAAGCATGTGGTCCATTTTGTCTGACCTGCCCCAAAAGATGCAACTCATGTCTAGTACTATTAACTAGGACAAAAGTTTGTGGCAGGCTAGATCATAGGCCCCAAGTATAATTTAATACTGTAATTATGTTAAGTGAATGTGCTATTGTCTCGCAAAGTATATTTATAACTATAGATTATTGTATCTCTCAACCCTCATCAGAGAAGTTTTTTTTTTTGGTAGTAGATAATTTATAGACAGACCCAGAACCTGCCAGTAGATAATGCGAGACTGTGAAATATTTAACTCTAAATGGGAAATCATCACATTTTCTCTTCAAAGACTCAAGGATTTTATTTTAAAAGAGGAACAGAAAGACTGTGAAATTTGGAGTTAGTGAATGTTTGTAGTGAATTGTAAGGGAGGATCTGGGGATATATTAGACCAAATAATATTATTTGCTTCCATGAAATTCTGAAATAGCAAAGCATTTTAAAGACCACAGATATATGCTTGTTATTAAATGTTTACATTGATTGTCATTAAATAGTAGGCCCTGTGATTGATAAACCCACTGAGAACTGCATTGGTCTTTTGTGACTGTTGACTGAGTTTGCCTCTTTCTCCAAATGATGGGTAAAGGTCAGTTTGTTCTATGAATATTAGAAGATGTTTCAGTCAGTTTTACTCTCACTTGCCCTGTTTCTCCCAAACCATCATTAGCTATTCCCTAATGATACTATTCTCTTTTTTGTCATTAATAATAATGCTATTTTATTTAATCTTTGAAAATTTCTTACATATGTATAATGTATCCCAAACATATCATCCCTCACTCCCTTCAATTTTCTCTAGAATTCCTCCAAACACATCTCATTCTCAAATTTCTTTCTTTCTTTCTTTCTTTCTTTCTTTCTTTCTTTCTTTCTTTCTTTCTTTCTTTCTTTCTTCCTACCTATTAGTCATATTATTTTGGATGTTATGGGTAGCCTAACAATACCCAGCTTTATTTATTTATTTTTATTTTATTACTTTAAAAAATACCAACCCAAATTTCCACTCCCTCCCTTCTTTCCATTCCCTCCCCACTTCCTCCCACCCCACCCCCTCTAATCCTAAGAGAAGGCAAGGCACTTTGCCTTGTGGAAAGTCCAATGTCCTCCACACTATATCTAGGCTGAGCAAGGTATACATCCAAAGAAAATAGGATTCCCCAAATCCAGTACATGCAGTAGAGACAAATCCCAGTGCCACTTTCATTGGCCCCTCAGTCTGCCCCAACTATCAACCACATTCAGAGGGAATAGTTTGGTCCTATGCTTGTTCATTCCCAGTCCAGCTGGAGTTGGTGAGCTCTTATTAGCTCAGGTAAACTGTCTCAGTGAATTAATAAACCCTCATGGTCTTGACCTCTCTGCTCATATTCTCATTTCTTCCACTCTCAACTGGACCTTGGGAGATCAGTCCAGTGCTCCGATGTGGGTCTCTGCCTCTGTTTCCATTGGTTGTTGAACAAAGGTTCTATGTTGATAATTTAAGATAATTATCAGTCTGATTACAGGGCAAGGCAAGGCCAGTTCAGGCACTCTCTCCTCTATTTCTTAGGGTCTTAGATGGAGTTATTGTTGTGGATTCCTGGGAACTTTTCTAGAGCCAGGTATCTTGCTAACCCCAAAATGGCTCCCTCAATCAAGATGTCTCTTTCCTTGCTCTGATATCTGTCCTTCTTCCATCTTGACTATCCCATTCCCTCAAGTTCTCTTTAACCCTTCCCTTCTCACCTTCCTTCTACCCCTGCCCCCATACTCCCAATTTTGTCAGGCAATCTTGTCTGTTTCCAATTTCTGGGTGGGTCTATATATGTTTTTCTTTGGGTTCACCTTATTACTTAGCTTCTCAGACATTCACTCCTTGTGGTAGAGTCAGGGCCATGGTCTCCAGTCATCCAGGATGTCACTTTGCCAGGAGCTTTCTTGGCACTCCAGGAGGTCACTCTGCAATCCTGCAGCTTATTCAGGCCTGCTCCTACAGAAGTCACTTGCTTGGGCCTGGTCCCACAGAGGTTACTGACTTGGGCTTGCTCCTGTGGAGGTCACTGGCTCAGGCCTGGTCACCCAGAGGTGTTTGGCTTTGGCTTGCTTTCGTGGAGGTCACTGGCTCAGGCTTGCTCCTCAGAGTTTGCTGGGCTTGGGCCTGCTCTGATGGAGGTTGCTAGCCTGTACTTGGTAACACAGAGGTTGCTGGCTCAGATCTGCTTCCCTGTAGGTCACTTGCTGGGGTCTACTCCCACAGAGGTTGTTGGCTCATGCTTGTCTCATAGAGGTCACTGGCTTAGGCCTCTGCCCTCAGAGTTTGCACTCTCTTACCTGCTCCTGTAGAAGTTGCTGGCTCAGGCTAAAAGTCCAACTCTCAAAGTCTTACTAACTTATTGTTTTCCTACTCAATTATATAGCCAGCATACTATTTCACAAGCATAACATGAGGTTACAAAAACAATCTCTCATAAAGTTGCTAGAAGACTTATTTCCTAGATTATACTAGATCTCCATGAGTCCACAGATCTGGCTAGTATAGAATGCCTGAGGGGTTTAAAATGGCCAATGTAGTTTTAACAGTGAGCATTGGTGTAGCTTACTTAAGACATTTGTTTTTCATTTAAAATGGCCAGTATAGCCTGGCGGTGGTGGCGCACACCTTTAATCCCAGCACTCAGGAGGCAGAGGCAGGTGGATCTCTGTGAGTTCGAGACCAGTCTGGTCTACAAGAGCTAGTT
>NW_004949236.1:73260-94051 GCF_000317375.1 Microtus ochrogaster | reverse complement strand
GGCCAGTATAGTTTTTCAGGATGCTTAACTAATAGGATTAAATACAGTCAGGGGTGAAAATAGAGTCAAATCAACCCAGTCTGCAAGATCTGAGCTTATTTAGAGGAAGTGCTTACCATTAAGATTTTGTAGTGTATATTTATTGTTACTTCCACATGGTTAGTGCTTGCAGCAATACCCCATGGAGAGGAGGATCCTTCTAATTTTTACAGAACCTCACAAGCAATCCATATTGTTGATGTCTTTAGCCTTGCACACCAGAGTAGACCCTGTTTCTCACACACTTACCTATACTCCATGCTTTATCTTTCATACAAGATACTAGTGAAAATTTGTAGTATTTGTAGTATAGCAGGGCTGTATGTCTTCTGCTTCAAATGCAGAAAGTCTCAGACTTTGGGGAAGATGTTATAGCTCTATATGTTGTATGTTATAGTAGCTGATAACTGTGTCTGAGACCTAACAAAGTGTGAGAAACAGAGGCTATGAGTACAGAGATATGACTAGTGTCTTCAGAAGGCACCTCAAGTGGATGGTCACAGCATTGGGGTGGAACAATGGTGTCTTGCCCGGGTCATTATTTTTCAAATTCTCAACTGAACAATTGGGGTTTCCTAAACTTATGCTTGGATAGACTTTGGGAGATCACAGCAATGATAGGATCACTCTCTATCAATTTATATTTGTTGTGTTGTTATTGTCTCCTGTTCTGACAGTGTTTGAGTCATTCTCCTGCATCAAGTTCCAGTGCCTGCAGCTAAGGTGCCTGTAAATGGTCAATCTGAGATTGAGGAGACAGCAAGGATCTAAAGCAGTGTGGCTACATATCATATTCTCATATACATTATCTTGCATTTCTGCTCAGAAACAGGGATATGACCAGTATGCATCACTCTTGCAGCTTTAAACAATTTTATTGGAATATATTCATTGTTTGATGTAGTGGGATTTTCTGTCTGTGGCCATTTTTAAATGGCCATGTCCTCTGATCCCAGAGTGCAATGAGTGTTACTGACATCACATCAGCCTGTTTTGTCCTCAGTGCCCCCACCATGTAATGTAGATTTAGTTTTCTTTTCCATAATCTGAATAGTTTTGGATCATTTTACACATTTTTGATAATCTAGTTTAGTAAATTTTAATCATATTTTCTCTCTTTCTTTATAATATCCAATATTCTTGAATGTGTGACTTTCAACTCTTTTGTTGGCAACCTACCAGGGGCTACAGTATTAATGAGAATTCATTTTTCCTCTACCAGAAGCTATAAATTACCAATATCTCCTGAGATAAAGATAATATGTCATATGTACCACCACACTCTATGTTAGAAATTTTTTTCTGGCTTGAGACTGCATGAGTTTTTTTTCCATGATGTCACAACAATTGTGAGTTCATGTTTAAAATTGTCCTGTATGTGGTAAATGCTATTTTGTTATAGCCATTCACCACCTCTGGTTCTTATATATTTTCTCTGTTATCTTTCCCTATGTGCCCTGAGCCTTGGTGGTAGAGGGTATGATGTAGATGTATTTTTTAGGGCTACATATTCTTAGTCTCTACTCTGTGTACCTTGACCATTGATGAGCCTTTGTTAGTTAATTGTTATCTACTCTAAAACAAAGGTTCTCTGAGAAGAACTAGAGATGCACTAATTCATGAATATAATAATAATTAATTAGGAGTAAATCTAACAGTTTTTCCATTTAGTAGAGTAGTAGTAGGTCCTTGCATAGGTTTTATGACATATATTTAGAGGATGTTATGCATAGCAGAAGAAGGAATTGTGCAAAAACATCTATATTACATATGTATAGATGCAGAGCAAAAAGGAAGAAAGACATGAATGACATATAATGGAGCTTTCATAGGCTTTCAGACATTTTACATCTGCAACAAAACCAATATAAACATCTATTTCTGTGGCCCATGATGTCTGCTATTTTCTCCTTGGCACTTTTCACACACTCAATCCCTCTGTTGTACCCTGATTTAGCTTTTTTTTTTTTGTGCTTACTATTGTTACATCACTTGTCCATCATCTTCTCATAGACTCCCTTTCTTTGACTGATATTGTCTGAATATGATTATTCCCAAAAGATAAACATCTTGAATGCTGAGGCAGCAATATTTTATTATATAATAGAAATCTCAAAAAGAAGGGTCTAACTAGAAGTGAGTCATGGTTCTGAGTCCTTTTGGCTTAAACTATTGGCGCCTAATAATTTTCAGATCTCTTAACTTTTCCAGTAACCTGCGAATAAAGCCTTGCTTCTCTGCAATGTCTTATCTTTCCAGACCCCAAATATCTGCTGCTTATTTTCACTTTCTAATCTCTTCTGCCATGTTCAGGTTTTTGCTTCTGTTGTCACAAACATTGCTGGGGATATGGATGCTGATGGAAAACCCAAGGACTTGACTGTTCTTCATGCTACCAGCTCAGTCTTCTCTACCTTCTCTCATAATAAGGAACAAAAGGAGACAGCATCTTTTTCTTAGTGCAGTGTTACACATCATTGGTGATGCAGGAAAACAGGAGAAAAACTTCTTTGACTATCTAAAAAAGAGTTTTGGATAGATTGCTTCATACATAGAAGAGGGATATGATATGCTTATTTTCAGATTGTGAATCTGTAATCATAAGCATTACATAAATACATTTACTGTTTTCAGTCACAGGCTTCGCTGAATACATGTGAGAGGTGTTATTCCTTCTTTCAGACCTGGTTGAAAGCTATAACCAGGCTCAAAACTGATTGGAGCTGGTAGCTTTGGAATAGCTGCAGGCAAAGTGATTAGGACATTGTGAAAGGCACCAATTTTGGGACACTGGTGTCCAGGAGCATTTGTAAGCTAAGCAAAGCTTCCTGTGGTGAAAGGTAATAGCCTTACCAGCAGTTGTGACAGCAGAGTTTTATGCCTTTGGAGTGTAGTTTATTTAGGATGTCCATAAAACATCTACAACAGTTGTAATATTCCATACATGTACTACAGGATGCAATGTTTAGTATATATGTATCATCAGTTCACCTGATGGCAAAAGATGGCATATTTTGTTGACAAAATATTGAACAGCTTTTCCTCAAGGCAGCATGTCAGAAGAAAAGGCTGAGAAAAGTAGAAACTAAGGACCCCAAAGACCTAGTTACCAACAGTTTAGATAGTGTTGGATGCATGCTCCATGAACTGAAGAACTTTGAAAATCTTTTAAGATTTACCTTGGAAAGACAAGTGACTTTACCCCCAAACCATTCTGTGTTATTTGCAAAATATTGTGAAAAACCTACAATTTACATGGTCATAATGACATTGGGAACTTTGTATCCTTTATGCAGATAAAGCAGGGCCTGGACACAGTAGAGTTCTGTTTCTTAAGAATGAAAAAGCTCATAGTAGGAAAACACAGAGTTATAAGTGTTGTAATGTTCACCAGTCATGGATTGTTACTATACAGTATAGCAGTACAGTCATGTAAGATTGCAGAGCAGGTATAAAAAGCCAGAAAGGTGGAAACAAGAACCAGGATATTCTGGGTGACTCTGGACTCAATGGATCTTCTGTGGGAAACATGAGTCCTGAGGATGTGTTGGACTCATTGCTTATGCCTGTACAGATCAACGATCGTTGATCTGCTTGAGGAGGTGATGAGGACAGAAAACAGAAGTTCTGGAAATACAAAGAAAGCTGTATATAAAGAAACTGTGACTTTGTCATGATCTACAGCAGCCTGGTGTTCAAATTTTGTCTCTTTTTTATGTTTTTCCTATTAAATTTTAGGGATACATACATTGGGAAAAATGGCATTTACCATGATGTAAAACACCAAGCACACAAAAATATACAGGCCAATGTCCATTGGAGACTTGTCTTTAATGTTCTTCCAACAGGAATTTCTAGGGCTGATGGTAACGACCTGGAAGACACTCAAGATGAATACTCCTGAAGACTCTAAGAACATATAGAAAATGTGATAGCTCCAATCACTGAAAAATGGATTTAAATCAAAAGCTGCCATTGTATGAAGCAATTTTTAAAAGAGAATGACCAAGGAGTTGACCATGATTAGGTGCATAAGAATCAAATTCATGGGCTTTAACTTCTTATTGTTTTGGTTGAAGATTAGATAGTCAAAAAGAAGGGAAAAGTTTCCCAATAATCCCATTATATTTTGTGATATGAATAATAAGCCTATTGTTAAATTCCTGGAGTTCATTTTGTCAATGAACAACTTTTACTGCAAATTATGCCAACGATCACTTCTCAGGGTAAATTTATAAACTTTTTGTACATTGGGCAGTTGTGTACACCAAGTCAAGGTTGTCACAATAGCTCAAAACTAGAAACTTAGCTCTTTCTCTCAGACCTGTGGCATCGGCAAGATGGGCAAGTGTTGTGGTCTCCGTACTGCCAGGAAGCTCCGCAGCCACTGACGGGACCAGAAGTGGCATGACAAACAATACAAGAAAGCCCACTTGGGCACAGCCCTAAAGGCCAATCCTTTTGGAGGTGCCTCTCATGCCAAGGGAATCGTGCTGGAAAAAGTAGGAGTTGAAGTCAAGCAGCCAAATTCTGCTATCAGGAAGTGTGCCAGGGTGCAGCTCATCAAGAACGGCAAGAAGATCACAGCTTTTGTCCCCAATGATGGTTGCTTGAACTTCATTGAGGAAAACGATGAAGTTCTGGTTGCTGGATTTGGTCGAAAGGGTCATGCTGTAGGTGATATTCCTGGAGTATGCTTTAAGGTTGTTAAAGTAGCCAAAGTGTCCCTTTTGGCCCTGTACAAAGGCAAGAAGGAAAGACCAGGATCCTAAATTTTGACAGTGGAAGCACAGTAATAAATATTCCTATTCTGAGAATAAAAAAAGCAAAACAAAACAAAAACAAAAAACTAGAAACTTAGTGTAGGTAGCCAAGCATGACCCTTCCAAACTTTATCTCAAAGTTATTTTGACATGAATGATAATTTTTAGTCTAACCTCTGATGTTTTCTGTTGCATGTCTTTATGGAAGGGATTACCATTATATTTCTTATAAAATTCAGCATTACGAATAGAGCAAGGTTATCTTGGGAGAAGGAATGGCCAGTGAGTTACAAATAGAAAGAACACTCAATTCTACATGTCTACTATTATTAGACAAAAACATTTTTCTGTCACCATCATCTTCATAAAAGAAACCCACTGCAAGTGTACTTCTTGTATTAATTTTAAATACAAACAATAGTGGTACAAGCATAAAAGAAATGCTTCTCTATTATATAGAGCAAGATTGATTAAATAGTACTTGCTACTGGGTTCAAATTATGTTAGATAATGTTACATTAAGATGGAGGGTCTCTTCAAGCTTCATAGACGCACACGTTCTCATTCACATCTAAATGCTCACACAGAGTTAGGGTGGAGAGAGAGAGAGGAGAGAATACATCTTCTGTAGAGATTGGTAGCAATGCACAATTGAATGGAAATGTTTAAATCATTGTGGCAGAAATTTAACAAAGACTGTATTCAATAAAAATAAATAGGGAAAATGTCCACTATTATTTTCACATGCAATATTTGGTATTATCAATCAGTAGAAATATAAAATAAAAATTATATGAAATAGCAGCTCCTAGTAAGAACAGGCATAAGCTAGAATTTCAGGTACTGGTGATGGTGTTCACATTGCTTAACACAATTCCCAAATGAATGTTTGTGTGCAGGTGGAACAGGCATATAACTTTAGGCTGACAACCTCATATTTATGGATAAATCTTCATAGACACTGCTCAGAATTTACATAACCAATAGTTTGAAAGCAAAGACATGTATACATTCAGGGTTTTAGTAGTTCTTATTGACTTACATAAATGCAAAACCATCATATGAATCCATATAAATGAAACTGTTTACAAATCTAAGATTCACCAAGAAACACCTGGGAAGGATATGTTTTCTTACTTAAGATCCAATTTGTGAAAATCACCACACATAAAAAAATTAAAGGTCATAAGGACACATGCCTAATCAATTTTACTCCTGCAAATAACCCAATAATATTCTATTACTGATGCAATGATGTTGGGCTGAAAGAAAGTTACTTGGTGAGATATTACTTCTACTGGGAGGGCAGAAGTGTTCAGAGTGAGTCTTTTTCTGTAATTCAGGCTGGACTGGTGTTGAAGTAAAAAATATTATACAGTGAACTGTCAGCAGACAGACCAATAGATAGATCCATGGGAGTATAGATAGATTCCATATGGAGAACACGATTGCAGAGTTTTGGAAACACTTGTCTTTTGGAATAGTCACTGTCAGTTCTGTAGAAACCTTGTGAAATCATGGTGCTTCTCCCTGCCATAATGGGATTCATCCCAAAATATCCCAGCCGTATATAAATCATTTTTTAGACCTGACTTTTCCTGAATGGGCAACTGTATACCTTTCCCACGTCATGAAGTCCTAGTATGAAAACATTCACTCAGCCAAACCTTTGTTCTAATAGTCAAATCTACATAAAGTCAGTCCCCCACAATTAGCTTTGCTAATAGACTGGTGTGGAAAGTCCTTCTGTTTATGTTTTGCTTTTATTGGTTAATGAATAAAGCTGTTTCAGCTAGTGGCTTAGCAGAATAGAGCAAGGTGGGATGTCGAAGCAGATAGAGGAGGAGAGAGTAGGCAGAGTCAGAGAGAAGAGAAGACATGTAGTCACTGTTGGGAACAGATGCCTCCACTGGAGCCCTCTGAAACTTTGCCAGTAGGTCACAACCTTGTGGTGATGCACAGATTAATGGAGATGGGTTAGTTTAGGATATAAGAGCAAGCTAAAAGATATGCTTAAGCTATTGGTCAAACAGTATTGCAAATAATATTGTTTCTGTGTAATTATTTCAGGGCTGAGCAACCAGGATTGAACTAACAGCCTCCTGGCCACAAAAGACCACATAGGAAATTAAAAAAAAAATACAGACAGACAGCATGCCTGCCTTTACTGCCAAGCAGGTCTGGGCATCCCCAAAGCTGGTAATCACAGTAAAGATTGGGATTAGGGACTGCGTAAATTCAATGTTCAGGGAGATTTAGTGATCTTATTTATGGTTCGTAATGTCAAGTATTTTTTCTTGGATGCTGGTCCTTCCTGGGTGATGTAACCTTTTCCTGGAGTGCTGCTTTGTCAGGTCCTGCTTGTTATTCTTTAAAATCCCTTATCACCATAAGAATGGCAAATAATTCCACCTTTTGGACAGAATTATAAGGGCTTTGTTCCACCTTACTCAGTTTGTCTGATTTGTAACCTGTCTTCCCTGATTTATTAGCATCAGTATAAAATGTATGGGCTCCTGTTATTGGAGCATCCCATATGATTCGAGGATGAATCTAAGAAGTTCTCTTTATAAGGTTAAGTCTATCATTTTTGGGATAGTTGCTATTAATTTCTCCCAAAAAATTAGCACAAGCTCTTTGCCATGGTTCATTGTCTTCCTATAACTTTTTTATTTCATCAGTAGTAAAAGGCACTATAATCTCTGCTGGGTCTATACCTGCTAATTGATGTGATGCCATCCAAAACAAAGTGGTCAGGATATGCTAATGTCACTTTATTTCTTCTATTGTAATTTAGGAGATCACCCGGGAAAGAGGTATTAATTCAGTCTATGTGACAGTGTCGCCATAGTTGCTGATGTGACCTAAGTCATTCTCACCTGTTGCCCAGGAAACAGAATGCTAATAAACTTTCCCCTCAGTTTACCTTTTGATATAAAAGATGTTTGAATAATAAATATGGAGACCTTCAGTATTTGAATGAACCCTGAGATTCCCCCTGATATTGCCCTGTGAACTGTGCCTCAATTATCCCTATGCCTCATCTCTGATTTGAGAAATGGTTTGTTTAGGCTGGACCCCGACAAGAGTAGATTCAATAATTCACCCTTTTATCCTGACATATCTATATTCCCCTTTCTTTCTTTTCAAAACAAGAATCTTGAATCTAATTTCCTTTGTTATTTTCTTGACCATTGCAAATAATAACTTGTGACCAACACTCTGAACAGAGACAAACATCCATGATCCAGATTTTGGGGAATGTGGACATAGTTTTCTAGGCTGCTTCCATCTCATTGGGTGTACTGGTAATCTTATGGGGAGTCAAAGAAAATTTAGGAATATGGTCAAGTCCTTACTAGTGTATTCTTGGAGGCTGTATCATCTCAGCCAGCAGTCTTGAGGCTGTTCTGGATGTAGAACTCAGAGGAAACTGCAACAAAGATGCTCTAAAATATTGGCTCATCTGGACCACCTGCTCCTACGTCGATCTCAGGCCAGAGATTCATGGGATCTGCCTGACTCTGCTTTCTTTCTCCTAGCATTCTTTTCTGTCTTCCCTGCCTACCTATATTTTGACCTATCAGGCCAAGCAGTTTTCTTTATTAATTAACCAATGAAAGCAACAGATAGATAGAAGACACTCCTACATAACACACCCGCTTGTTTCTTTGGTCCATTTGATTGGAAAACCTTTTCCCAACCCTTTCCTCTGAGGTAGTGTCTGCCTTTGATGTTGAGGTGTGTTTCTTGTAAACAGCAAAATATTGGATCCTGTTTTTGTATCTATTTTCTTAACTTGTGCCTTTTCATGGGTGAATTGAGTCCAGTGATATTAATGACCAGTGGTTGTTAACTCTGGTTGTTTTTTCTGGTGATAGTGTTTGTGTGTTTCCCTTCTTTGAGTTGTGCTGGTGGAGGATTGTCAGATGCTTGTGTTATTATGGGTGTTGTTGGCTTCCTTGGGTTGAGGTTTTCCTCCTAGTATTTTCTGTAAGGCTGGGTTTGTGGCTACATATTGTTGAAATCTGTTTTTGTCCTGGAATCTCTTGTTTTCTCCATCAATGGTGAATGCAAGCTTTGCTGGGTATAGTAGTCTGGGCCTGCATCCATGGTCTCTTAGTGTCTGCAACCCATCTATCCAAGACCTTCTGGCTTTCATGGTTTCCATTGAGAAGTCAGGTGTAATTCTGATAGGTTTCCCTTTATATGTTATTTGACCTTTTTCCTTTGCATCTCTTCATATTCTTCCTTTATTCTGTATGTTTTGTGTTTTGATTATTATATGGCGAGGGGATGTTTTTTTTTTGATCCAGTCTATTTGGTATTCTGTATGCTTCTTGTACCTTCATAGGAATATCCTTCTTTAGGTTGGGAAAGTTTTCTTCTATAATTTTGTTGAATATATTTTTTGGGCCTTTGAGCTGTAATTCTCCTTCTTCTATCCCTGTTATTCTTAGGTTTGGTTTTTTCATGGTGTCCCAGATTTACTGGATGTTTTTGTCTTAAGAATTTGTTGGATTTGTTATTTTCCTTAGTCAATGAGTTTATTTCCTCTATAGTATCTTCAGTGCCTGAGATTCTTTCTTCTATCTTTGTATTCTCTGGTTGTACTTGTCTCTGTAGTTCCTATTTATTTACCCAGATTTTCCATATCCATCCACCCCTTGATTTGTGTTTTCTTTACTACCTCCATTTCATTTTTCAAATCTTGAACTGTTTCCATTACCTGTTTGATTGCTTTTTCTTGGTTTTCTTGGGTATCTTTGAGAGATTTATTCATTTCTTCTATCTTTTTGTTTGTCTTCTCCATTTCTTACATGCTGTTTAAGGGACTCTATCGCTTTCATAATGTCAATTTTCCCCCTTCTTCTGGATTAAGGTGTTCAAGACCTTCTGTTGTAAGATCACTGGGTTCTGGTGTTTTCATGTTGTTTTTCAGATTGGCTGAGGAATTCTTGCCTTGGCGCCTGCCCATCTCTTCCTTCAAATGCTATCCGATGGATCTTATGGAACAGGATCAGGTTCCCTTGCTGGCCAGGAACCTTGCTGCAGGCAGGCTATTGAAGCAAAGCAATTCCCACCCATCCCGTTGCCCTCAGCACCCCGAGGCAGCCCCAAACAGGCTGAGCTGGCGGATCCCGTGGCCCTGAGAAGGGAGGAAGAAGGGAGGAAGAAGGGAGGAAGAAGGGAGGAAGAAGGGAGAAAGAAGGGAGGAAGAAGGGAGGAAGAAGGGAGGAAGAAGGGAGGAAGAAGGGAGGAGGTTCCTGGGTGCAAACTGGGATGGGTTAAGGAGAGAGAGCACTTCTCCATTTCTTTAAAGCAGTTTTTCACATCCTGTTTAAGGTCCTCTATTATTTTCATAATGTTATGTTTAAAGTCAATTTCTTCTACTTCTTCTGGAATGGGGTGTTCATGTTTTCTTGTTGTGTGACCCCTGGATTCTGGTGTTGTCATGTTGCCTTTCAGGTTGTTGGAGGAATTCTTGGATTGGCTCCTGCCTATCTCTTCCTTCAAATGCAGCCAGGAGAGTCTTGGCATCTTGGTCCAATCTTTGCTGTGACTGACTCTCTCGGTGGATCTCCTCAGTGCAGGAGCAGGAACTGTTCCTTGGCCAAGGACCTCACAGACAATAGGGCAGGCTTGGGGGAGGCAGGGAAATGTGGAACAAAGAAGCCCCTACAGCAGGAGCTGGAGGGGGCCTGTGCTCCGTTCCCAGCCTGTCAACCCAGGCTGATTCACAGTCCCACTAAGGTTCAAAACGAAAACCACAGGCTGACAAAAGACTTCTGTCTCTTAAAGGTTACTTGAGCAGTGGGACATCTTTAAACCCAGCATCTCTCTTTCTTTTCATTCCTTCATTCAGTGTTTCCATAGTCTAAAGCTGAAAATTCCTTTGCAATATGTTTGGTCCATACTTTAAGCAGATGTGTGCACTGGACAAAATGTCTTCTTGTCTGATTTTTCTTAACTTTTTTTAAAATAATAATTTATTTATTTGGTGCAAATTGCTCTCTTTCTTGGGTGGGTGGTGAAGGAATGGTTTAGCTGAAAGAACTTAAATTAATGTTTTAGTACAACTTATAGACCAGTTAAACATAGAATTGCTGGCACATTGTTTAGTCTGGAAGTGAAATATCCTTTGAATAATTGCCTGAATTATTTCTGGCCTTCTTTACATACTCTGTCTTTTCTGGTCAATTCATATAACACTTTGAAAATATTTCTATTGTCAATATTTTCCCTATTATCAGAAACTTCTTTTGTTTGGCCATTAGGATCATGGGCAGCTCTTGTGGAATGTGTAACAATTCTTTCTATCTTCTTATATCCAAGAGTGACTTGTTAGATTTCTCACTTGTAAATCCTAAGCAACCCTTGCCATACTAGATGACAATGTGTACAATTTCTATGGCCTGGCTAAATGTCACTGTATATTAATAAGCTAGTTATGTTTCATTTAATGCAATAAATAAAACTATGTGTTTACCTAAAATGAGGAATGAAGCAGTTCATGGTATTCAAATTATGAATATAAAAGAAATATGTCCATTGGTCTCTATAATACCTGCTGTATCTACCCAGGCGCTCTGTGCTCATTTTTTTTGGTCTTGTTTCCATTTTTCTGCCCCTGTCTATGTCACATAGGCCTCTTGCCATCTCTTAAACCAACTAAACCCTGCACTGAAGCGACATCTTCTCTTTGTTGCTTTTCTCATCCAATAACTCTCTCATAGTCTGTAGAAAGTAAGACCTTCCTTTTACTACTCTAGTTCTAAGGAATTCCATTCTTCTTCCCAACTTCAGTGATGGCCCAAATTGGTGGAGGACCAGTCCAGGACCACAAGTGAGTGACACAAGTGGATCTGTACATATCAGATTATACAGGTTAATTAATTCTTAGTTCCTTTAAAGCTTCACATCTGTCATGATGCTTGACTTAAAACCTGCTCTCTGTGGTTGTGTTGCTATCAGAAGTAGACCTAGGTTCATCTCACCTCAAGACACCATACACTTTTGGAACTCTAAATACTAATGATCTGCTCATGTTCTCTATAAAACTAATATACATCTACCTTAGGTATAGATAAGTAGTAATACATATGCCTATCTGGACAAGAATGTTTATTTACAAATTATTAACCTGACTTTTACTCTATGTTCTTAAATTTTTCTAGATAATTACTAAAGCACAGAGAGGGATTCAAATCAAAGGGTTTTTTTTTTTGTGTGTGTGTGTGTGTGTGTGTGTGTGTGTGTGTGTGAATTGATGGGGGTATGGTGCAGACAGTGATTCCTCTCATTTCTATGTTAGCCTAAAATTCTTTCAGTGGGATGCTTTATTGACAGAAGATAAATTTTCAACATTTAATTTTCATTTTTCATTAATGTTAAAGAATTGTTACTCCAGATTATTAAAAAAAAGGAGACTATAATTATTCTGTTTTCTATCCAATGCTTTAAAAAAAGAGAAAGTGGAAATTCTTTATGTGAAATTTATTGGATACATTTTATGTCATTTGTGAGGAATGATTACATATATAAATTGTTGTAAGATAGGGCTCTTACATTTAGTCTTTGCTGGATTTATAACTGCAACTTTCCCCAACATATTTTCCTATCATTACGCCCAGTTTATTTGCATTGAGTTCAGTTGAAACTAATGATTTCTAGCAAGGATTATGATTCACTTTTTTCCATTTACTCACACTTCAGTAGAATTCCCAGAACTTGTGAATGATTGTGTTCAGTGTGATGTTTTAAAGTAAGCAACACTAGGATCCTAAAGTTAATAGTTAACTTGATTTGTTTTGGGTATCCCAGAGAAGATTAACCACACCCAAAGAGACAAACAAAGCTTCTTACAGGACTATCTCACTTGAGACTTTGATACTCACTGATAATGGATGAATCTCTCCAAACACATTGTCTCATTGGATACACTTATAAGGAACTTATCAATGTCTTTGATAATAATCAACTGGAAAATTTCAGAAAAGTTCTTGCTCCCAAAGCTAGCTCTGTCATAATGACTTCAGGTGAGAAAAAAAAAATTGCATTTCTGAAGGGAGTTGAGGTGACAGATCTATGAACCTTTATCTCTGGGTTGGGCTACCCCTCTCATTCACAGTGTTTGCTGTCTTGTTAGGAGCTGTATACTGAGCTGAAAGTCAAGCAGTGGGAAGTCTGGTGAGCATGTTGTGCTGTTTTTTATCTTTTGTTTTGTTTTTCTTTTTTGAGATAGGGTTTCTCTATTTAGCCTTGATTATCCTGGAAATCACTCTGTAGTACAGGCTGGGCTCAAACTCACAGAGATTCACCTACCTCTGCCTCCCAATGCAAAGAAGGGAAGTATAGTAAGTGAACACTTCTTAAAACTGATTCTTGGTAGAAACAGAAAAGTAGAGATTCAGGAAAGGGACAGGGAGACTTTCTGGGCTATAGGCCAACTTGGTAAGGAAAGAAGAATGTCCCTGACTTTATACTAATTCTTAATGTAGCAAAAGTGTAGCTAAATATTCTCTCTGGCTGCCTGTTGAAAACTGTGAAACCCAATAAAATCTGATTTTGAGGGTTATTTTGAAACATTTTAATTATATAATTCAGGTTTTCATTCGATGTACACCTGAATTTCAGAATTGATTTTGCAGCATGACAGTCACAAATTTTGGAAAATGACTCTGTAATTAAAAATAAACCTTAAAAATGGAGCTCAAAACATTATTTAATCCTAGAAAGAAGTCAGGATATGGCCCTGCCTTGGGAAAATGTTTTTAGGTAGCACCACAGCTGTGAGTGGGCAGGACCTTTGTCTTGCTAATAGTCATTGTTTTCCCTCTTGAACTTGAAAACACTGTGTTAAAGTGAAGGTGGTAATGTCAATGTGAGTGTTGAAAAATTCTGGTCTAGCACACATACAGCTTATGTCAGCTCCTCTTGTTGCATGATTTTCTGAGGTCACTGCAAACTCAGAATGGGTTTTCATATTGTCATTGCTGAAATTTCCAGAAGTTAGAGCCTTATACACATTAGCTTAAATTTAGGTTACATCCATAGTCTATTTTATAATTCCCCTTTGGCCTTCTATTTATACACTTCATAAGATTTCATATTTTATAAATTCTGTGTATATGCGTTTCATTTAGAAGTTATTTATACATCTTTATTTTTAATAGCTTGACTTGAAAAAGACATTAGTAGATAAAGGTTTTAAATGGAAATTATATATGACTTAATGTCTTGCTCTGTTCCTCTGTCACTTTGTCTATATGATGGATCTCTTATGTGCTCAGTTTAGTATGAATTTAGGTGAGACTGTAGGGTCAGAGAAAATCTTCAGTTGTGGTTCCTCAGATTTTTTTTATCTTCTTCCTTTTGAGATGGGGCCTCTCACTCATCTGATATTCTTAGGGAATATTATAATTTCTTGCCAGCCTGATCCAGAGATCTAACTGGTCCTGTCCTTTTCCTGCTGATTGAATTATAACTGTGGGCTCCCACATCCAGATTTCCATATGAAATTTGGATATTGAACTAGTGTCCTCATTTTTGTAAGATAAGAACTGTAACAACTTAACTATCCCCTTTGAGCACTCCCGGTCTTATGGTGAAAATGAAATCTTGGATGTCTTCTTTCTTCTTTGCATCATACTTTCTTTCTCTTCAATTACTGGGGTTTGTGGTTCTCAAACATAGGGTACATCCCATTGTTTTACATTTTCTTCAAATTGTCCTCAAGGTGATGACATCTCTCATGTTAAAACACATATATCCTTTAATTTATGTATGTGTTCATATTTTCACAGATAATAAATGAAAATTATGTGTATATGATACACATAGATCAAGAAACTGAACATTGGCTTGGTGTCATTCCCAGAAATCCCTGGACTGAGGCAAGAGGATGGCTGTATACTCCAGGATAGTCTGCATTACTGAAGAGGATCCTGTCTGAACACATATTCACACAATAGAAGGAATATTTCATTAACTACCGTCCTTTGGATTTAAGTCATCATATCAATACTAGAGTTATAATGAGTTATTGGCAAGTGTTGAAATTATTAGAGGTATTATGTCTCTGCTAAGTTTTGAAAGTCCAGAACATCACTTCTGTGTATTGATCTTTTTGTAATTTAACTGTTAGAACAAGATCTCCTATATTTTTGAAGTGAATTTCAATGCATTTGAGTTTTGTGAATGTACTCTTGGATTTCATTTACCTGCTGCATAGGACAGCATTGCATAAACATTTGTCAATCACTGCACTGCTAAAGTACAGGTTTGTATTTATTTGCTTTCAAATCATTTATTGTATGTGAGTTCCGAGCATTACCTATGAAGGTCTATTTTTTTCATAAAAGCTGGGTTTTCTACATGAAGTTGTACATCTATTCTACATATTCACAGCCTCTCATTTGGGAAACTATGTACAGTACCATGAACATCATTGCCAGGTTTCTTGTTCCATTCATATGTTTGTCAATAGTTACTTTTTCCTATGACTTGTGCTTCACATTTCTACTGCCGAGTGATGCATCAGATAATAGATCAGGTAGGAACACTAATCATTTTTCCCATATGTATTATTTATAAACTATTGCCTTCTTCTAACTAATTTCTGTTGGAATCATTTACCAGTTTTCTCTCCATTGTGTTAGATAACTATTATTTATGCATAATGTGTCTCTTCTCTTCTCTCCTAATCTTAAATCTGTACCACCACTCTTACATGGTTATTTGTGGTTGGTGGAATTTCAGGAGTTCTTAATGTAACATTATTTAGTTCATCATTTTTGCCTAAATGTTGCCACATAATAAAGTAGTTGTCAAAGAATAGAAATACATTCTCTTTCCTGCTGTAATATTTTCATCATTCATATTAGTTTTGACATTAGAAAGACATTCACAGTGGATTTTTTCCTTGGAGAAGATGTTTAGAGGATACATTTTCTCCAACGTTGGTGGGCTTGTAGAATTGAACATTCTTTTAATTTGAACCCACTGGCCATTTCTTCTACCAGGATAAGTTTGTCATATTCTTAGTTCTGACTTTTGTGAGAAATGTAATGAGAATTTATTCCATAAATATATGCATTCGAGGATTCCAGCATTTCTTACTGACTATTGCTATTGGTGCTAAAATAATTGTGAGAGGTTGTGTGGAAAGGATTTATTTGTGCTGCTCCCTTGGGTTTTCACTTTTCTGTTAATGTGATTCTTGTGCCTTTGTACCATCAGGTTTACAGGACCATCTTATCTTTTAAAATTCAATTTTGTTCTCTGAGAAGTGACTGCTGGCATATTTTGAAATACATTTTGCTCAGCAACAAAATGGATTTCAGGAATTTGGGAGTAGGAATAATATTCTTGATAGAAAATACAGTTGGAATTCTGGGAAATTCTTCTCTTCTTTCTTACTACCTAGTTATTTATTACCAGAAACATAAAGTAAAGCCCTTGGATTTAATCCTTATGCATTTGATTATGGTTAATGTCTTAATTATTCTCTCTAAAGGAATGGGTCACACAATGACAACTTTTGGGTTGAAACATTTATTCAATGATTGGAGCTATCAACTTTTTATGTATTTTCAAAGAGTTTTTAGGAGCATGTCCATTGCCACCATCTGTCTCTTGAGTGTCTTCCAGGCCATCATCATCAGCCCTAGAAACTCCTGCTGGAGCAATCTTAGAGTCAAATCTCCCAAGGACATTGGTCTGTACATTTCTCTCTGCTGGGTCTTGTACATCATGGTAAATGTTCTTTTCCCTTTGTACATGACCATAAAATTAAGAAGGAAAAATATAACAGAAGAGACAGATTTTGAACCCTATACTGTTGCAGGTCATGACAACATCACAGTCTCCTTATATATTGCTTTATCTGTCTTTCCTGAACTTCTATTTTCTGTCCTCATCACCTGGTCCAGCAGCTCAATGATTGTCATTTTGTATAGGCACAAACAGCGAGTTCAACATATTCGCAGCACTTGTGCTTTCTACAGTAACTCCCCAGAGTCCAGAGCTACCCAGAACATCCTTGTCCGAGTGTTCATCTTTCTGGCTATTTATACCTTATCTACCATCTCACATGTTTGCAATGCTCTTATGGCTGGTCAAAATTGGTGGCTGAAGAATATCACAATCATTATAACTTTGTGTTTTCCCACTTTGAGCCCCTTTGTACTTATGAATCAATCCTCCTCTCTTTCCAGATTTGCTTTCTCTGGATAAAGAATACAGAATTCTCCAATATTAATGTAGTTATTTAAATTGCATGCCTTTTCGGAATCCAATATTTGAAAAAGAAAACAATACAAAATTTTTTTGGGGGAAGATATTTGTTTGTTTAAGGTAAACTTTAAGGATTATTCAGCTTTCTTCCACTGGTGAACTTTCATCCAATTCTAGCAAAACTTTTGGCATGCAGGCCTTTTCATCCTTTATGTAACTCATTTCCCAGCATTTCTCTAGTCCAGACAGACTTGAGGAGTACAGGCTCAATTTTTTTCAGCATTTATCTCCACTTTTGTCATCAGATACATGAATACACAACATCCTAGATGCTCTCTACATATAATACATGTTCTAAGGAAGCTAAACTCTATAGGCATAACACTACAACTATAGCTACTATATAAGTCATAAACTTTTAGCACAGAAAACCTCACTTAGTACAAATCTGTGTCAGCACCTCAGTGCCCCAAACTCTTGTTATGGATAAACACTTGATCACCCTGTCTGTAGCTGCTTCAGAGGTACCAGTCAAAGTCTGCCGTGAGCCAGCTCGTAGCTATAACCTACTGCTTATGAAAGTCAGAATCATGCTTCTCATGGGACCAAGTACAAATGTGTGACTGACAAAGAGTAAGGCTATCTTCACAATGCTTTATTGAAGGTTTATATTAAAGTGTAAGCAAGTGCCACTCTTCTATGTATGTATCAATCTATTAAGAACTCTTTTTTATGTTAATAAGGAATGCTTTTCTTCTATATTCGTCTATTCCAATTATGTGACATTTCACTCAGTGGAAGATGCTGCCTGCTCTTGGTATTCATTGTGATTAGAAAAGACTGAACTGATTGCATAAAGAGCAGACAAGTCCTTGGGAGTTTGCAGAAGCATCCCAGATTCCCAACAATATTAGTGACAACACCAGTAAGTTCTTGAAGGTGAGTGAAGTTAAGAAGAGAGTGACCATGGATATCAGATATTGAGACATTGGGAGAAGACATTGCAAACAGGTGAGGTTATTCATGAGTTACTATGAAAGTTCCAGAGTTCTGAAAGGAATTAGGAGTGAAGATTCTAACTTGTAAGGACTTGCCCATGTGTTACTTCTAAGAAGGTCCAACTTTCTGATGCTTCCATTATGTCATAAAACATGACCGCCCAGCACTTAAGAAATTTGTTTTCTGGGGGAATTTTCATTCTGTTTAGTTTTAAAAATGGACACAGGAATAGAAGATGGACATTTAAGGGAAGATAAATAAACAACACAAGAGTAAAACAGGGTAGGACAGAAGTCCTTTGCGGGTTAAAAGATCCCATAAAAATTATAGGTGTCATGTTTATAGGTAGTTGTTTATAGGTATGTCATATAACATTGCAAAATGTCTAAAAAGTGAGTGCATTTTATTTGAGTGTGTTTATCATAGATAAAACAAGAGTTATCCTAAAATACTTTATTACATGTTGATTCAGGACATGGAGAAGGGAGATATGGATGAGAGATAATGGGGGTCCATAAATGGCTGAAGGTGACAAGGATCAAGTCTAGGCTTCTTAGAATGAATAAAGCAGTTGTATCAGAAGAATCACAAAATGGGTGTGCATGCAAATTAGAAAAGGATGTATGGAATGAGGTAAGTGATGATGGGGGCATAGAAACTATAGCATCAATTGATGTGGGAGTGTCATATATCAATCTGTTGATTTTATTGGTTAAGCAATAAAGAAACTGCTTGGCCTCATAGGTTAAAACATAGGTAGGAGGAGTAAACAGAACAGAATGCTGGGAGGAAGAGGAAGTGAGCTCAGAGAGACGCCATGCTCCCCTCTCCCGGGTAGACATGATAGCTCTGCTCTCTGAGACACACGCGATGAAGCTCCGACCCAGGATGGACGTAGGCTAGAATCTCCCTGGTAAGCCACCTCATGGGCTACACAGATTATAAGAAATGGGCTATTCTGTACACTCAATGAGCTATATAGATATCCTTAGCAATGAGGGATCTGCTGTCAGTTTTCAGAGAGTGTTCTTTTCTAGTGCCAGGCTGGATTGTTTAGGGATATGTGCAAGATGTCCCAAGCCTACAACTCATCTGAATACAACCCAGTCTCACTACTGTAAGCCTTGCCTGGCTACAAAAGATGCCCAGTTCAGACCCTGTATCCACTATTACTAGGAGTTCTCACTAGTGTCACCTTCATGGATTCCAGGAAGTTTCCACACCAGCCCTCATGCTCCCCAATTGCAGTTGTCTCTACCTGCTGTATGTTACTCCACCCTCTCATCATACCTGATCTTTCTGACTCCTGTGTCTAACAGTCTCCAGTCTACTTGAAAAACTAATTCTATTTCCATTTACCAGGGAGGCCCATGTGTTTCCCCCTGCTCAAAATTCTTCATTTTTACCTAACTTTTGTGTCTGCAGATTGTAGCTTGATTATCATTTATTTAAGTTAATATCCACATAATACAAAATATAAGCATATGGGTTACATCTATATATTATTGATTGTCAACCTGAGTATTGAACCTCTGAAATGTTTTTATTTATTTTTGGAAAATTTCTTGAATGTGTGCATTGTATCTTAACAATATTTATCTCTCTTATTTTTCTCAGATCATCTGGCAACATAATTGCATGTAAGGGATATTTGATCAAGTGATGGTGAAGCGTTTTAAGCATTTTACTTACGTTATACTGACCATAAAAATGGGTTCATTGTTTTGTACTTTATTCAATAGACTGTTTCCAGAAGCAAGATGAGCTTTTCATGGAACAACCTTAACAACCAGATATCAGATAAAACAAAATCCCTGATCTCTCATCACTTAGCATTCCATCTCTAGCAAGTAGATGTCAGAGTAGACTCTTAGAAAATGCTGAACAAATTAACTTAACAGGTGTTTTGTGATGACTAGGTTCCATCCAGTTAGATACCAGTGTGGAAGTTTGCATTCAAAGCACTGAAGTAGCCATTGTGTTCAGAGAAACCCGACTTTTTCTTTATGAAACCCATGTGACCTTTAGAGATTGAGACACTTCAACATCTCTGACTTCTAACAAGCTCTTCTATTCTATGATGCACCCTTCTTCTTGTCATTTCTCTGAGGGCCATGTCTTTGTTCAGCCTCTCCAGCTAAATCTATTTCACTTGATTGCATTATTTGGGGAGGCTATGAAAATTTCATTATGTGAGACACTGCTAAACAGGAGAGATGATTAGATTATTACACTTGCCTGGTGAAAGAATAACTGGCCTTTAACCAATTCTCTTTTCAACTCTCAAGTAATATGGGGTCACAGAATTGGCTATTTGCTGTCTCACCTCTTCTATAATCTCAGATATTTGGCTATTCATCAAGAACTTTTCAATTCTTGCTGTCACTCTGGCTGCTGATGTCACCATGTCTAGAAGCTATAGGTTCTTGTGTGCTCTGCAGGAAAAATACAGACTTAATAATCATTGTAAGAAGAACAAATAAGAAAAACAGGCAAAAAAAAAAATCTTTACTAAGGCGGGAAAGTTAAACAGCATCTTTGAAAGGCAATAGCTTGTCATATACCGATTGTCCTTCTACCCTTCACAGTCATGTGTAGTAATATGAGCAGCGGGGCTGTGTCCCGCCACCCAGTTAGCTTTACCCGAGATAATTACATGGACACTGTATTCATTTAATCACTGCTTGGTTCTTTAGCTCTAGCCCTTTTCTTGGCTAACTCTCGCACCTGGACTAACCCATTTCCAATCATAT
>NW_004949236.1:55884-65246 GCF_000317375.1 Microtus ochrogaster | reverse complement strand
CAAGCAGCTTCTTTATTTAATCAACCAATGACCTTCCTCCATCAGTCATGTATATTTATGACACTAATTTTACTAATCCCACATTTTACCTCAAGTTTTATGTAATAACCAATCAAGGGCCTTTCATTTTTTGTTGATCAAAATGCTGAGTGAGACACAGGAGGGGTGATCTTCTGCTTGTTGGATCATACAGAGGAAGTGGTGATGGTTCAAAGTAGTTGAGTGACTATTTGCAGGATCAACTTCAGGAAGGATGATTAAGAAGCTAGGGGTGAACAGACATTTTTCATACTGTTCTAGGCTGGTGCAGTTGTGACAGAGCAAATCCTCCCAAAGAGGCATTCTGTGGCTTCCTGAGAAACAATATTGACAGTGTCTTTTGAAGTTGGAGTGAAGTTACTCAATGTGTCTGTAACTTGCTCAAACCTTGCAAGATACTGCAGTGAAAATCCTTCTATAGACAAGGGATCATGTTGAATGTCAGCTTCTTTCAAAGATTGTGTGGACCAGGGCAACTGTTTGAGATTTTTCTCTTAATAATTCAGAATCTTTGAGCAGCTTGGTTTACTTTACAAAATGCTAAAACTTGCTATTCCTTCTTACTCTAATTTCTTATTCTTTCTAAATATCATTATCATAAACATCTTAGTGTTCATCAACAATTATCAATGGTGTAGAGATCCATGTATAGACATATTTTACAAACCAAATTCTGAGGATGATAAATAGGAAAAATGAGAATTGCTGTTTATATAATCTATCAGACTGGCTAAAGAAATTTATCAAGAACATGCACTGAGGTCTTCAAAGTCATGATTTGTCCTCTAGTGGCTAGTAGAGGTTGATTTTCTGGTTTTTCTAGTTTAAAAGAGGTTGTTTACAATAATACTATGGAACAGAGAAGTTTGAAATGGATTATACTGAAGCAAATGACAGTACTCATTTATAGTTTTGGCTCCTATTGGCTGCTTAGATGGCATCTGAGTTTTTGGCATCTAGCTAGGCTCTATATCTTGGTTCCAGTAGCATATGCCAGTGTACAATGTACAGACCAAATCACTATCATTTGGGGAATGATGTCAGTTACCTATGGCTTTTTCTGCTGAATGAAAAATTATAAATGGTTTAAATTTTCATAATATTTGCTTGTGTATGACACATTTACCTTTCTTTTTGTTCCCAATTGATTTTGTCAATCTTTTATATGCCTAATTAAAAAAGTGTTTCATAGATACATAAGTGTGAATAGAAAAAAATCATAGTTTATACAGCCTAGCATATATGCATCCTTTGTTTTCAGAGATCATATAAATTCTTTGGATAGGTTTCCATATAGGAGGAGGATTTGCTGATTATTACTAACTATAGGGTACCAGAGATTTCACCTTTTCAGGGTCACATTGATCACACTTCCCTTCTCTGTGATCCATTTTTATTTATTTAAAAGTAGAGCACATTCCTTTTGCAATATTTATTCTGCACATAAAATAGCTGTATACTCAGTCTTGATGAAACACTTCATGTTTTTTTTTTCATATCAACCACACACATTTGACATGCTAAGATTTCCCAGGGCTTTATGACAATAACAAATTCATTCATCTTGTTCTTGTCCCTGGTTGGAGATATGTCAAATAATCTGCATTGTGAAATAGCTTGATTGTTTTATACAAGGATATATTTATCTCAAAGACCTAAACTGGCTTTAATTTAGGGGACATTAAGTCCCCACTTTTGTGGATCTGGAGATGTATCTACCTATCTTGCTTGGAATCATAGTTGAAATTATTTTGAGGGTGTTTGAAAGTCAAGGTTATTTTTTATTTTATTTTATTTTTTTAAATTTATTTATTTATTAAGGATTTCTGCCTCCTCCCCGCCACCGCCTCCCATTTCCCTCCCCTTCCCCCGACCAAGTCCCCCTCCCTCATCAGCTCGAAGATCAATCAGGGTTCCCTGACCTGTGGGAAGTCCAAGGACCTCCCACCTCCATCCAGGTCTAGTAAGGTGAGCATCCAAACTGCCTAGGCTCCCCCAAAGCCAGTACGTGCAGTAGGATCAAAAACCCATTGCCATTGTTCTTGAGTTCTCCGTAGTCCTCATTGTCTGCTATGTTCTGCAAGTCCGGTTTTATCCCATGCTTTTTCAGACCCAGGCCAGCTGGCCTTGGTGAGTTCCCGATAGAACATCCCCATTGTCTCAGTGTGTGGGTGCACCCCTCGTGGTCCTGAGTTCCTAGCTCAGGCGATGAAAGGAGACAGAGACAGAGACCCACATTGGAGTCTCTGTCCACATTGGAAATCTCAAGGTCCAAATCAGGAGCAGAAGGAGAGGGAGCAAGATTATTTTTTATTAAACTTCTCTCAATCCTGACTGAAAGCATCCATTTACTTTTAGCAGAGAAACACAGATTATTGCTACTTGGGAAAAGCAAACAGCATGACTATTTTGATGGTGACTGTTTCTTTTCCCTCACATTTTTTTTTTTATGTGTGGAAAATATGCCACCTGGGCCAGGGAATATCTGAGATTGAGTGTGTCTTCTACCTAAGTGTCTCTGAGGAAAACAAATCTCATAGACATTTCTAACAATGTGTATTTTTGCCTTAGGAGATGTTAATTTTGTCCTATTTTGTCACTCTAGAAACTGTTATTGTGTCCGTCATCCAGAGATCTTTAAACAAACGTAACAAAGGCAAAACAGCAAAATTTTGCAAAATGATTAAACATACATGACAGATTAATAAAACTGTCTTCTAACAATATTGAACATTCAGAGTTAACTTTGTTTCCTTCTAAAAATGGTCAACCACATGTATACTTTTGGGTCAAGCCCTATGGAACCTGATGCTGAGGAACTGAGACCTCAAGATTCATTTAGTTTTGCGGAACACTTCCTAAACTTTTGCCAAAAGCTCATTATTTTCAAATGCCCTACTATTCCACTGGGGGACTAGCTCTGCTACTGTGCCATATCCTTGCTCCTAAAGGAAGATGGGGAAGCTCCAAGCCGTGGCTCTGCCAGCTCCCACACTGTCTAAGAGAGTACAGAAATCTTCCCACCCCAGGGTTTTACAAGGTCAGGTATCCACAGAGAAGACCATACCTGTTGGGTCAAGCTGCCCTATACAATTGGCTATTGGACTGAATTCCCACAACAATTTCAATATACAAAAGGAATTTTCAAATAAAGACATTGACATACAGCTTCATCCCAAAAGTTCCCACTGTCTGGACTACACCTCTAGAGAGAATGATCAAGGAATTGCCTATGAATATGTTCATGAAAATGTAACTGATGGGTTTTAATGTGTGTTTGTTGCAATGAAGTACTGGGTAGTAGGAAAGAAGAGAGACATTTCCCTGAAATCCAACTAAACTCTGTAGATGAAAATTAAATCTATTGCCAAATTCTTATATCCCATTCTGAAATTGACAATTTCCTCTAAAAGACAGAAACATTAACTTTTTGAGAAAAAATGATGATTTCAACTTTTCTAAGTGGGCAGTGTGTTTGAAAGCATCTCTTGATCTCTAGTTTGCAAAGACAGTGTAGGCAACATGGCAAGATCATATTTGAAAAGCATCAGCTCATATTAATAATACTTTTCAAACAGACTGTTGAAGTAACCAAATTTATATAGTTAGGGAGAGAATTATCAATATGTTTTTTAAAGAAATTTCATTATTCATAATAAAATATTTTCATTGGGAAAATGACAAGTGAGTGGAAAGATCTCCCACTCGTACATTCCTTAATGAATTTCAATTTATAAGTCATATTGGAGGAAAAAGACTACTCATTATTTTCAGTAAAGGGAATTCATAACTTATCACATCTAAAATTTTAAAATAGAACCCATTTATTTTTCATGAGAATTTAAAAAGTTTGACAGTTATACAAGGACAGAAAACAAATATCTGAAATATATAAAGAACATTAAAAACAAAGAGTCATGAAAATTAACATTCCAATTACAAATGACCTATGGATGTGAACAAAGAATTTTTAATAGAATAAATAAAATTTGCTAAGAAATATCTCAAAAGTGGTCATAATTCTTAGCCTTTATGAAAATGTAAATTAGAACAGCTTTGAAATTTCATCTCATCTTAGTCTGAGCTAAAATCAGTTGCAAAAATTAAATTGGCAATGATGTACGTATGTACTATTATCTTTGGAAGCATAAAAGATGAAATAGAGAGTGGTCTTCCATTTTTCCTCCAAGGTACCAGAGAGCCAGTGAGGCAAAGAAATGTGTTGCATAGGAGTACTTGTGAAGTCACTAGAGGACGCAGACAAAAACTGTGGAAGAGAAACCTTCTGTGCAGACCCTAAATTGTTGGAGATGATTTATCTTAGAAAGAGAGTTAGAAAGAAGAGGTGGAATCAGCTTAAGGGGGTATTTTATTTAATACTTGAGTTAGATTTATATTTGGTATTTTGAATTATGTTAAAATTAAGGAATGTGGAGATTTTTATCTTTTGAGTCAGGGTTTCCCTCTGTAGCTTGGAGCCTGACCTGGAACTAGCTCTTGTAGATCAGGCTGGCCCCAAACTCACAGAGATCCACCTGCCTCTGCCTCCAGAGTGCTGGGATTAAAGATGTGCACCACCACCACCACCTGGCATGTGGAGAGTTTTTTAAAAATTCACTTAGTTCAACTATTTGGTCTCCATTACCTTGGGCCTGTGAGATAAAGGACAATAGAGTGAGAGATGTCAGTAAAATGGTCATATAGTTTAAGAGAAAAGGAAGCAGTAAAGTTGGCTTATCATGGAGGTCTCTTGTTAGAATAGCTTGCTGTGTCCATCTACTCATCAAATAACCAAGGGAGAGTTTTATACCAAGAATATGCTTCATTTATTTTGTATACTTTTATTTGTGTGTGATTTTCTCCCATCTGAGGTGTTTTCCCCTGAATATGCTGTCTTTACAGATCTCAGAGGTCTCCTCATCTTCCTCTCCTAATTTATCTCTTTAAGGAACTAAGACCTAAGCTACTAAATTATTCTTAAGGGAAACTTCTTAAGTTTTTGCAAGCAGGATGTTGTAAGGGAAGAACTACCTGCTGTAGTCATCATTGCTTTGTTTCTATAAATATCAGTATCAATAAGAGAAAAACCAAAACACCTTTTGAAGTTTGCCTTTGTAATAAAGTGGCTTCTGCCATGTGCAATTTTTCGTTGATTTTTTCAGAATTTCTTGAGATTTCATTTTACACCTGTCAAATGGCAAAGGGTAATAGCATGTCAAAGCTCATGCTGGAAATGATGAGGAATACATTTTGTATAGAAATGTATAGAAAACACATTCATACATTGCTGGTGAGAGTGCAAACTTGTACACCCAAAATGGAAATCAGTAAGTCAGTTCCTCAGAAAAATGGGAATCAATCTACTAAAGACCCAGATATTCCCTGTTGGAAATATACTCAAGGGATCCTTCATCCAATGACACTGACAGCTGCTCAACCATGTTTGTTGCTGCTCTATTCATAACAATGAGAAATTTGAAATGAGCTACATGTCCCTCAACAGAAAAATGAATAAGAAATATGGTACACTTTACATTGGAATGTTAATCAACTGTTTAAAAAACGACATGAAAAAATTGCGGCAAATGGATGAAACTAGCCATTTAGGCAAAAAACTTCTCTTACCTGAAATGCTTGACAATATACTCTATAAACTAGACATGCAGGACCCACAGGAAAATGAATGCTGGACTTGCCAAAGCAAGGAGACTGTCCTTCAGGGTTTCTGCTTCATGAAGGAGTCTACCAGACATTCTACAGGACTCAGAAGAAAACAACTGATGAATTTTACCAAAATAGGTGATACAGTCCTTCAAATTTATGCTTCACTGAGAAATCTAGGCCTATAGACTGAAGATGGATGCCCCAATATTACAGAATAACCCTGGGTTTCTTTCCAGGCAGCCAGATGTTTCTGCCATTTCTCACATATTTTGGAAGGCACACTTTTGCTTACACTTTCTGATCACTTAGGTGGTATTACACTCTACTTTCTTCATTGATGGAGTTGAAAATTAGATAGTTATAATTACAGTTTTACTTAGTTATAATAAAAGATAAATTATATACAAAAATTTAGACTAACAAAGATAAGATAGACAATAGATGATTATCTTTAATTTTGCTAAATACAAATAGACTAAATATTATAACTGTAATTCTTGCTTGATACCTGTTTTATTATAAGCAAATTTGCAATGTTAATGTTAAAACCTTCCTTTTTGTTTTATTTGCATTTCTCTCATGGCTAAGGATGTTGAACATTTCCTTAAGTGTCTTTCTGCCAGTTTAGATTCCTCTGTTGAGAATTCTGTTTAGGTCTGTATTCTATTTTTAAAAATGGATTATTTGTTCTTTTGATGACGAATTTCTTGAGTTCTTTGGATATTTTGGAGATCAGCCCTCTGTTTGATGTGGGGTTGGTGAAGATCTTTTTCCATTCTGTAGGCTGCCATTTTGTCTTGTTGACCATGTCCTTCTTTTGCTTTACAGAAGCTTTTCAGTTTCAGGAGGTCCCATTTATTAATTGTTTCTTTCAGTGACAACTTATGCTGGAGAGGTTGTGGTGTAAAGGGAATACTCCTGCATTGCTGGTGGAGTGCAAACGGGTATAGCTCCTTTGGATATCAGTATGGCAATTTCTCAAAAATTAGAAAACAATCTTCCTCAAGGCCCAGCAATACTACCTTTGCGTATATACCCAAACGATGCTCAATGGTACCACAAGAACATGTGCTCAACTATGTTCATAGTAGTATTTTTTGTCATAGCCAGAACATGCTAAATGCCCCTTGACCAAATAACGAATAAGGAAAATGTGGTACATTTACACAATAGAGAACTACACAGCAGAAAAAATAATAACATCTTGAACTTTGCAAGCAAATGGGTGGATCTAGAAAACATCATATTGAGTGAAGTAATTCAGACTGAGAAAGACAAATATCATATGTACTCACTCATACGTGGCCTTTAGACATAAATAAAAGAAAACCAGCCTACAATTCAAAATCTCAGAGAACCTAGATAACAAAGAGGACCCAAAGAGAGATAGATATACATGGATCTATGGTACATGGGAAGTAAAAAAAAAAAAGGCAAAATCTTCTGGGTAAATTGGGAACATGGTGACCATGAGAGTGGGTTGTAGGGAAGGAGAGAGGAAGGGAGGGCAGCAGAGGAAAGTTTATATCTCAATAAAAACAATTAAAACCCTTCCTTTTTAATTAGACAGAAAAGAGGAGATGATGTAGGATACCCTTCTGTATACTGTAAATATGTGTTGCTTTTATTGGCTGATGAATAAAGCTACTTTGTAATATGACAGGACAGAGTATAGCTAGGTGGGAAATCCAAGCAGAGATAGAGGGAGAATGAAGTTGGATTCAGGGGATATCCTAGCAACTGCCTAAGGAACAACATTCTAGAGCACCACCAGAAAGCATTTGAATACACAGATTGATACAAATGGGTTAATTTAATATGCAAGAGCTAGCCAGGAATGCCCTTTTGTATGCTATCAATATGTTTTAATACCATTGGTTGATAAAGAAGCTGATTTTTCTAATAGCCAGGCAGAATGTAGCCAGGCAGGAAATCCAAGAAGAGATACAGGGAGAAAGAACACAGAGTCTGGGTGACAACAGCACCTGCTGGAGAAGCAAGAGTAACAAGTCATGAGTCTTGTGGTAAAATATAGAATAATAGCAATAGGTTAATTTAAGCTGTAAGAGCCTGAACTAATAATCCAAACAGTTTATAATTAATATTAAGCCATTATTCACTTTTTATTTTCATTGAGTTCAATTGAAAACAAAGATTTCTAGCATGGATTATTCATAACTGTTTCCCTTTTACTTGTATTTCAATAGATCATGTGGGATTACCTTCTGTATGCTGTGAATGTTTTATTATAGTTGGTTAATAAAGAAGCTGTTTGGCCTGTGGAAGGGCAGAATAGAGCTAGACAGGAAAGCTAAACTGAATGCTGGGTGAAAGAAGGTGGAGTAAGAGAGATGCCATGTAGCCACTGAAGGAAAAAGACATGAGCCACCAGCCAGAATCTTATCAGTAAACCGTGAGTCTTGTGGTAAAATATAAAATAATAGAAATGGGTTAAAGTTGTAAGAGTTAGTTAATGAGTACCCTAAGCTAATATACCAAGCAGTGCTGTAAATAATACAATTTCTGTGTGATTATTTCGGGTCAGGGCAGCCAGGAAATGAACAATCAGCCTCAGCCAACAAGTAGAATTCTCAGAACTCATAAAGAACTATGTTTAGTGGAGTGTTCTGAAAGTGAGCAGCACTAGGATCCAAAGTTAACAATTAACTTGATTTGTTTTTCCCCTTTTTATTGTTTTATTGAGCTACACATTTTCCACACTCCCATCCCTCCCCCCTTTCCCTTCTACTCTCTCCGATGACCCTCAAACTCCCAATGTACTCAGGAGATCTTGTCTTTTTCACTTTGTTATGTAGATTCATGTATGTCTCTCTCAGTGTCTTCTTGGTTGTCTAGTTTCTCTGAAATTGTGGCCTTTAGGCTGGTTTTAGTCTGATTTATGCCTAAAAGCCACTTATAAGTGAATTCATATTATATTTATCATTCTGGGTCTGGGTTACCTCACTCATTAAGTTTTTTTCTAGATCCACCAATTTGCCTGCAAATTTCACGATGTCATATTTTACATATGTATAGTATTTCATTGTGTAAATGTAACACGTTTTATTTATACATTCTTCAGTTAAGGGATATCTAGGTTGTTTCTAGGTTCTGGCTATTACAAATAATGTTGTGAATATAGTTGAGCACATGTCCTTGTGAAATGATTGGGCATCTTTTGGGTATATACCTAACAACAGTATTGCTGGGTCTTGAGGTAGATTTTTTCCTAATTTTCTGAGAAATCACCATACTGATTTCCAAAGTGGCTATACGTTTTTGCACTCCCACCAGCAATGGAAGAGCATTCACCTTACCCTACATTATCTCCATCATAAGTTGTCATCAGTGTTTTTGATCTTGGCCATTCTGACAGTTGTAAGATGGAACCTGAGTGTTGTTTTGAATTTCATTTCTCTGATGGCAATGGATGCTGAGCATTTCCTTAAGTGTCTTTCAGCCCTTTGAGATTCATCTGTTGAGAGTTCTCTGTTTACGTCTGTACCCCATTTTAAAATTGGATTATTTGTTCTTTTGCTGACCATTTTCTTGAGTATTTATTTTTATTTTTCCATTCAAAAATTTACATTTCCTTCCCTTCTCCCATTCCCCTCCCGCTACCCCACTCACCCTCCTCCCTCACACTCCCTCCTTAAGAG
>NW_004949236.1:39783-53968 GCF_000317375.1 Microtus ochrogaster | reverse complement strand
CTCACTCAGGATAGTGTTTTCTATCCATTTGCATTCAAAATTCAAGATGTCATTGTTTTTTTACTGCTGAATAGTACTCTAATGTGTATAAGTGCCACACTTTCTTTATCCATTCTTCCATTGAGGGGCATCTAGGTTGTTTTGAGGTCCTGGCTATTACAAATAATGCTGCTATGAACATAGTTGAACAAATGCTTTTGTAGTTCTATTGGGCATCTCTTAGGTATATTCCCAACAGTGGTATTCCTGGATCCTGAGGTAGGTTGACTCCCATTTTCTGAGAAACTTCCACACTGATTTCCATAGTGGTTGCACAAGTTTGCATTCCCACCAGCAATGGATGAATGTACCCCTTACTCCACATCCTTTCCAGGATAGGCTATTATTGATTTTAGCCATTCTGACAGGTGTAAGATGGTATCTCAAAGTTTATTTGACTTGCATTTGACAACATTCTTTAGTTCTTTGTATATTTTGGAGATCAGCCCTTTGTTTGATGTGGGGTTGGTAAAGATCTTTTCCCATTCTATAGGCTGCCATTTTGAATTAACTTGGTTTATTTATGAGATCACAGTGAAGACTAGTAACATCCAAAGAGACAAATGGACATTCTTACAAGACTCTCTCAAATGAGACATTGATTCTCACTAAACCTTGACTACTAGTGAGCCCTTAGGGATCACGATAAAGTATGAACCTCTCTAAACACATTGTCTCATTGGACATATTTACAAGGAACTCATCAATGTCTTTGGTAATAATCAACTGGACAATTCCAGAAAAGTTCTTGGTTCCCAAAGGTAACTCTGTCATCATGACTGTGGGTGAGATAAAAATTGCTTTTCTGAAGAGAGTTAAGGTCACAGATCTATGAACCTTTAACTTAGGGCTGAAATACTTCTCACATCCATGATGTTGGCTGTTATATCAGTAGTGGTACACAGAGCTGAAAGTTCTGCATAAGGAAAATTCAAGTGAGCATATTGTTTTTCATCCTCAATGGCAAAAATAGCAAGGAAGAGATGCATGGTAAGTGCATACCTCTGAAAATTTATTCTTGATAGAAACAGAATAGTAGATATTTAGTCAAAAGACAAGGAGACTTTCTGGGACGTAGGTCAAGTTACTAATTAAAAGATAATATCTCTGAACTTATATTAATTCTTAATGAATCGAAAGTGAATCAAAATCCTCTCAGGTTGCCTATTATACAGTGTGACACCTAAAAAATCTGATTTCGAAGGTAGTCCAGGATTATGTTCATTCCATCATTTAGGTTTCTATTCATTGTGCACAAGAATCACAGATTGATTTTGAATTATGACATCACAAATCTTATAAAATGAGTCTATGCTTTTAAATATTCCTTAGAATATGAACTAAGATAATCATTTAATCCTAAGAAGGAGCCAGGATCTAGCACTACCGGGGAAATGTTTCTAGACAGCTTTACATCTGTTACTGGGCAGGATCTTTGTCTTTTCTTTTTTTTTTTAAATAAACAAATTCATTTGATTTAATGAATCACGGTATGTATTAGAGGACATATATACCAATTACACAATTATGAACAAATATAAATTTGCCACTATGTAAAGAATATAGGGCTTTAAGCAACATGAGATGAAATTGAACCAACTTTAGGGTATCAGTACAACAGTTAACATTATTGAACTGCAAACGATACCAACTTTGTCAGGTGATAATAAAGTTTGATTTGAAGATGCTCATCTATTAGAACAGGCAGACTGAAGTTGATTAGGATACCACAATAACAATAAACTAATGACACATGGGATGGAATTATCTGATTTTATGTTGGAAGAGCTGTGGATTGTTACCCGAGGGTAAGTATGCCTTCTAAAAGATTTCACCAATGTCCTTCCTCCTTCACATACAATGGCCACATTTTTAGTTGCACACTCAAATAATTCTTTTTGGAACCTTTCTTTTTTAACAGTCACTGTTTTCCATCTTAAACTTGGGAAAACTGTGTGAAAACAAAGGCGGCAATATCAGTGTGAGTCTTGCAAAATTCAGGCCTAGCACATATACAGTTTCTGTTATTACCCATTATTTTGTGATATTTTGAATTCACTACAATGTTAGGACAAATTTTTCCCATTCATTGCTGAAGGTTCCTGCATTTGCGGTCTTATATATGTGAGGCAATAGATTAAATTTGGTTAATTTCCATAGCTCACAATAATTTTGCCACTTGGTCTTTTATTTATCCAATTCATTAGATTTCATATTTTAAAAATTTCATGTATATTTTTGTTTAGAAGTTGTTCATTGGTCTTGATTCATTACTAATAGATTAACTTATCAAAGACATTAGTAAATAAAGGTTTTAAATGGAAATTAGTTATAATTTAATTATCTTGCTGTGTATCTATTTCCCTGTATCTGTGTGAAGGAGTTCTCATTTGTTCAGATGAGCACAATCTTTTTTTAAATTATTATTGAAAAAAATTTCTGCCTCCTCCCCGCCTCCCATTTCTCCCCCCCCCACTCTCCTCCCCCTCCCCCACTCCTTTTCCCCTCCCTCTCCAGTCTGAAGATAGTCAGGGTTCCCTGCCCTGTGGGAAGTCCAAGGTCCTTCCCCCTCCATCCAGGTCTAGGAAGGTGAGCATCCAAACAGGCTAGGCTCCCACAAAGCCAGTACATGCAGTTAGATCAAAACCTAGTGCCATTGTCCTTGGCTTCTCAGATGAGCACAATCTTATGTGAGAGTGTGGAGTCCGTAAAACTTCAGTTGTAGTTCCTTAGATACTGCTTTTTTATCTTGTTATTTTTGAGTCAGAGCATCTCAATAATCTGAAGTTCTCATGTAATACTCTTTTTTTCCTGTCCATGTGCACCAGAGTTCTAACTCTGCCCTTATCTTCTGTTTGGACGATGACTGTCCGCTCCCACCTCCAGAATTTTATGTGAATTTTGGACTTTCAGCTCAGGAGTTCATTCGTTAAGTAATAACTGTAACAACTTAACTATGTCCATTGACTACTCTTGACCAAATGGTGAAGATGAAATTCTGTATGTGTCCTCTCTTCTTTGCATCATTTCTTCTTTTTCTATAGTAACTCGGGTTTGTGGCCCTTACCAATGATCTCAAAGAGGGTGAATTCTACTTCTGCACATTTTCTTCAAGGTGACTTCAAGATATTGGCATTGCTTGTATTAAAAAGAATATATCCTTGAAGTTGTGTATTTGTTTATATCTTCACAGATCATAAATGAAAGTTACATAACTATGTTACAAATAGATCAAGAAACTGAACATTATCTCAGTCCCAGGAATTCCTGGTATGAATGGACCAACCTCCATTTCTGAGGAAGACTCTGTATGAATATCCACAGACCTAATAAAAAGAATTCATCACTAGTTTCCACTTGATTTAAGTTATCACATCAACACTAGGTTTTTCTTTGGTTGTTTATAGAAGTGGAAATTACTAGAGGTATGTTTATGTCTCTGCTCTGTTTTGAAAGATCAGAACAATACTTCCATGTATAATTTGAAACTTAGAGCAAGATTTGCCACATTTTTTGAAGTAGATCTCTATGCATTTGAATAATGTGAATGCACTCCTGATTTCATGTACATTGCTACATTTTAAGGACAGCATTGCATAAACATTGATCACTGCACTGCTAAAGTACAGGTTTGTATTTCTTTGCTTTCAAGTTATTCATTGTACATGAACTCTGAGAATTATCTATGTATGTTTGTCTAGTCTGTAAAAGTTAGTTTTTTCTACATGAAGACGTACATTGATTTTTGATACTCACAACCTCTCATTTGGAAAATTGTGTGACATGACATGAACACATGAGCTAGGATCCTTGTTTCATCTAATGTTTGCCAAGGGCTAATGTTTTCTGTTGTGCTTCACATTCCTACTGCTGAGTGATGCAGCAGATTAGATGAGATAGAAACATTGGAATTCTTCCCATATGAATTTATTCATAGAGTATTGCCTTATTCTAACTAATTTCCGTTGGAATAATTTACCTGTTTTCTCTCCATTGTGTTAGATAACAATTATTTATGTAGAATGTATCAACTCTCTTTTCTTTCCTCATCTTAACTCTAAACCACCAATCTTATATATGTATGTGTAGTGGGTGGAATTTAAGGAGTTAAGTTTTGATGCAACATTGTTTAATTAATCATTTTCACCTAATGGTTAGTGCTACTAAATAAACATAATTATCAAAAAATACAAAAATTGCTCTTTCACTTATAATATTTTCAATTTCAATGTTAATATTTATATAAGACAGGCATTAAAATGGATTCATTCCTTTGAGAAGATGAAAGATAAATTTTTCTCCAATACGTGAGGACTTGTAGCAATGAACATTCTTTAATTTTGAATTCACTGGTCACTTCTTCTATCAGGATAACTTTGCTCTACTCTTAGTGCTTTCTTATGTGAGAAATATAGTGGGAATTTTCTCCATAAATACATGCATTTGAAGACTTCAGCAGTTCTTACTGATTGTTACTGTTGGTGGTAAAATAACTGTGAGAGGTGGTGTGGACAAGATCTATTTGTTCTGCCCACCTTGGGTTTTCTATCTTCAGTTAATGTGATTTTTGTGAATTTGTGATATCAGGCACAGAGGATCATCTTAATTTTAAAAATCAAACTTTTTTCTCTTAGTGACTGCTGGCATATTTTGAAGTAAATTTTGCAGAGTAACAAGATGGATTATGGGAGTTTGGGAATAGGAATAATATTATTGATAGAGAATACAATTGGAATACTGGGAAATGCCTCTCTTCTTTCTTACTACCTAGTTATTTTTTACAAGAAACACAAAATAAAGCCCTTGAATTTAATTCTCATGCATCTAATAATGGTTAATTTCTTGATCATTCTCTCTAAAGGACTGAGCATCACAATGACAACTTTTGGGTTAAAACTTTTCTTCAATGACTGGAGCTATCAACTTTTTTTGTATGCACTAAAAGTTTTCAGAAGCATGTCTATTGCCACCATCTGTCTCTTGAGTGTCTTCCAGGCCATCATTATCAGCCCTAGACACTCCTGCTGGAGCAATCTTAGAGTCAAATCTCCCAAGGACATTGGTCTCTACATTTCTCTCTGCTGGATCTTGTACATCATGGTAAATGTTCTTTTCCCTTTGTACATGTCCATAAAATTGAGAAGGAAAAACATAACAAAAGGGACAGATTTTGAACCCTATACTGTTGCAGGTCATGACAAAGTCACAGTCTCTTTATATATAGCTTTCTTTGTGTTTCCTGAACTTCTACTTTCTGTCCTCATCACCTGGTCCAGTAGCTCAATGGTTATCCTTTTGTACAGGCATAGGCAGCGAGTTCAACACATCCGCAGCACTTATGCTTTCCAAAGTAGCTCTCCTGAGTCCAGAGCCACCCAGAACATCCTTGCCCTAGCATTCACCTTTGTGGCTCTTTATACCCTCTCTACCATCACACATGGTTGCAGTGCTATATTGTCTGGTCAAAATTGGTGGCTAATGAGGATCACAAACATTATAACTTTGTTTTTTCCTACTTTGAGCCCCTTTATACTTATGAGTCAATCTTCCCCTCTCTCAGGACTCTTCTTTCTTTGGATAAAGGATAAAGAATCTTCTAATGTTATTTTAACTATTTAAATGCATGCTCTTTCAGAATCCAATGTTTAAATAAGGAATCAATACAAAATTTCTCCAGAGAAGACATTTGTTTGTATAAGGAAAACTTTAAGAAATATTTTTTTCCCCACTGGTAGAACTTTCATCCATTACTTGCAAAACTCTTAGCATCTAGGCCTTTCACCCTTCATTTGACACATTTCAGTCTTTCTTTGGTCTAGACTTCCTTGAGAATTATATGCTTAATATGTTTTCAATAAATTATACCCACTTTTGACATTAGGAGGAGAGATTTATAACATCCTGGATTCTCTGAAAATATATGTTTTCTGGAAGCTAAACTTCACAGGCATGAGACTTCACAAACATAGTTACCATTTAAGCCAAAACCTTCACCACAGAAAGCTTAACTCAGATTACATCTGTTCTATCACATTAGTGACCAAAACTCTTGTTATGCATAAGCTCCTGATTGCCTTGCCTGCACCTGTTACAGAGATATGAGACTCAGTCTGCCTTGAACCAGATAGTAGCATTTTTTTTAACAGAATTTGCCTCAAGTTTATTTTTCTTTATTTTTTTTTACATTTTTTTTATTTTTTTATTTTTTTTTTACTTTCTTTTTTTTTATTGAGAAAAAAAATTTCCGCCTCCTCCCAGCCTCCCACTCCTCCCACACTCCCCCCACTCCTCTCCCTCTCTTTCTCGAGTCTGAAGAGCAATCAGGGTTCCCTGCCCTGTGGAAAGTCCAAAGTTCTCCCCCCTCCATCCTGGTCTAGGAAGGTGAACATCCAAACTGACTAGGCCCCCACAAAGCCAGAACAAGAAGTAGGATCCAAACCCAGTGCCATTGTCCTTGGCTTCTCAGCAACCCTCATTGTCCGCCATATTCAGAGAGTCCGGGTTTATCCCCTGCTTTTTCAGTCACAATCCAGCTGGCCTTGGTGAGCTCCCAATAGATCAGCCCCACTGTCTCCGTGGGTGGGTGTACCCCTCTTGGTCCTGACTTCCTTGCTCATCTTCTCCCTCCTTCTCTTCCTCATTGGTACTTTGGGAGCTCAGAAGTTTATTTGTAAAAACAGCATAAGGTCCTGAAAATCTGCAAATACTATGTAAGTGTTCACACCAGTCCATCTGTCTTCACATTGGCAGGCTGAGACTTTTTTTCTGGGCCCTTCACAGGGGCCTGGGCACCTTTGGGAGCCTGAGTTGCAGCTGAGGCCTCTGCCTTGGCTTGAACCTTGGGCTTTATTTTTTGGAGCCTACGACCCCTGGCCATGTAGCTTCTAATCCGCTTCCCAAGCTTGGGGTGAGCAATTAAAGCCAGACGGGTGAGTTTGCGGCTGGGGCCCTTTGGCACCTTGGGCTTCACCACCTGGGGCTTCACCAGGGCCTTGATGGCCTCTGCACGTGCGCTCATGGCCTTTGCATTATTTGCCTGCATCTTCTTCAGGCCTTTCTTCTTGTGGTTCTTGGCAAAGCGCATGTTCCTCAGGATCTTGGAGTCAACCCCCTTGAGAGATTCGTATCTTTGTGACCCGGGGTTTCTTGATGCCGTTTCTCTGCCACTTATGGGACTGGTTGTGTGTGGTGTGGTTCTTGGAGTTGTCCATAGCTGGACGGTAATCGGCGGCTCCCGAAGCACCTGCAACTGGAAGAGAGACAGATCGTAGCTTTTATTCTACCACTTAAGAACATCGGAGTCATACCTCTCATGGGACTAGGTAAAAATATATGATTGAGAAAGAATAACGGTAGCTTTACAAGACTGTCATCTGTGTTTTAAAATAACAATGCAAGCATGCCTAGGGCTCTTGTATTAATATAGCAATCTCTTCAGCACTCTTTTTAGGTTAATCAGTCATGCTTTTTTCCTATGTTCCCCTACCCTCAATGATGTGACATTCCACTCAGTTGAAGGTGCTGCCTCCTTTGAGTCTTCATTATGAATAAAAAATTCTTAGCTGGTTGCATAAAGGCCAGACAAGACCTTGGAGTTTCCAGCAGCACCCCAGATTCTCAACAATGTCAGTGACAACACCAGTAATTGACTGAAGTTGGGTGAAGATAAGAAGAGAGTGACCGTAAATAGCAGAGTCTTAAAACAATGGAAGAAGACATTGCAAAGAGTTGAGATTATCATGAGTGACTGTGGAATTTTCAGAGTTCTGAAAGGAGTTAAAAGCCACAATGTAACCAGCAAGGACCCAGCCATTATCCACCTCTCCTGATTACATCCTACTTTCTGATGTTTGTATTATATTCTAAATCATTATCACTCAAACATTTAAGTTTTTTTTTTTCTGGAGAATTTTTATTTTGTGTCAGTTTCAGAAATGCTCCCAGGGGGAGATGATGGTCACTGAAGGGAAGATAAATGAACAGCAAGAGAGTGAAGCAGGGTAGCACAGAGGACTTTTGTGTGTTACAAGGTCCCAGAAAATTTCAAATGTTGTGTATATAGGTAAACATTTATAGGACTTTCACAGAACATTAAAAACACCTAAAAAGTGGGTGCTTTTTTTTATGCCAAACAATGGCAAAATCTGTAATAAGATGTAGATATAACCAAGAGTGAGAAAACTTGGTCTTACGGTAGATCAATTTTCAGTTGTTTCTGGAATCTCCACATTTATTGATACTGGCTGAACAAGTTTTTTTGGACACTAGCAATGAATAGATGTCTCACTTTCCACATGATGTGTGGAAAAGTTTATAATGAGTCATATATAAAGAAGATGTATTGTCAGACTGCTTTTGATCCGTAATCATCATTTCAACCTCAGACTGCCCCATCCCAAGTCATCATGGCTGCATGTACTGGGAATGACACAGAAGGATAACTTAAATACTATCAGCACTCCAGGCTATAAAAAAATGAACGAAAATAGATCTCTTAAAGAGGACCCTATCATCATCAAAGACTCTCAAAACCTTCAGTGAACTTGGGAAATGTGCAGCCAATTGCTTAGTTGGAAAATTGAAAATCAGTGAACCAGACTGACTGCCATTTTCCTAATTCAACTTTGTGTCTAACCCTTGAAAGCACCTTCTGGTACCAGCATCACTCTCCCAGTAATTCATTAATCTTATATGAGTACATTAGACCTCAGAGGCAGCTATTTGCTACCAACAGCTACAACATCTTCCCTGTGCTTCTTTCTGACTTTGAAGCAGAAGATGGCAAACTCTGCTAATGCACGTTCACTAAAAGTATTCAATGTTATATATAAAGCATGGGGTTCAGGTAGGAATGTAGAATATAGCATCTACTCTGCTGCACAGGCCCAAGAACACCTAGAACTATGGATTCCTTCAGATGTACTGAGAAATATTAGAAGAGATCTACAAACCCATAGACACTGTTTTTAGATTAGCCATTTTAAAGTACTTCTCTATATGGCCTACCTTAAAGTAAGCACCCACTTTTAAATGAACCAAGATGTTAAAGACTGGAGTAATTTGAATGTCTTGTTTCATTCTAGACTGGCTTCTGGATCATCAACCAAGCAGCTTGATGAACTGCGATGGTCCTTTTGAACTACCCAAGGATGAAACAAGTATCCTACATATCAACTGCAGCTTCTTCCTTCCAAACTACATTGGGCATTTGAAACACTTTATGTCCTATATTTATGATTAACTTTCAACTTGAATTTTGAACATTTTAAAATAAAATTTTATTTATTCTTTGAAAATTTCCTACATGCTTACAATGTATTTTGCCTATATCCATCTCTCTACTCATCTCAGAGCATCTTGCAACACAATAACAAATAAGGGAGTTTGATCAAATTAGGCTGAAGTATTTTGGGCATTTCTATTGCAGTATATTGACTTAAAACAAAGGGTTTGTTATTTGGTGCTGTACTCAATGGACTGTTTCCAGCACAAGCTGAGTCTTTCTTGGCAAAACCACAACAAACAGGTCTGGTATTTAGAAATTCAGACATCTCAACATCCCTGACTTTCAGTACACCTTCAAGTCTATGATGCACCCTCCATCATGTTGTCCTTGAGATGCATCTTTGTTCACTCCCTACAGCCAACTTCATAAATGCCAATTTTAGTTGCCTTTTCCTTGCTTTGTATCTGTCCTCAGCATAAATATCTTATCCCACCCACCCACCCTCTGTGTCCTCTTGGTTTGAAGACCTAGGATATAACTGTTCTGAACTTTCAGGCATTTTCAATTACTCATTGTTTCAATGCCTTTCTGACTCCTGATGACTCTAGAGTTTCTGGCATTTCTGCTTGCCTAGTTTTCTGCTCTTGTTCTCCATAATTTCCTTCATTTTCCTGTTCTCTTTTTTTTCTTTCTCCATTTCTAAAATCCCAATAATTCTTCTATATTTATTAATACAGTTTAAAGATCAAAAATCTTCAGAAGCTCAAGATCTGGACCTTTGTTACTTAGATGATACCACTTTGGAGACTTCAGAGGTAGGAAATAACTAGAGGTAGTGGGGCATGTGTCAGGGATATGTCCTTAAAAATATACCCTGGCTTTTAATGCAAGCAAACTCTCTTATATTATGGTAGGATGAGGTTCATCAGACATAGAAGACTATCAGATTAATCCAAAAGCATGGCAAATAACATGTTTATCTGGCATTCACCTGGTGAGGTGAATGACAAGCCTCCCAGAAGTAAGCCATGTTTCTGGACCCTAGACCCTGGGCAAAACCCTAGGCTTCTCCCCCACCCATCTCAGCTAGTCAAAGAGAAGCCTTGTAGCTGCCTATAGGAGACATATACACTGGAAACTTGCCAGTAAGCCATAGCCATGTGTCTTAATAGACAGATTAATAGAAATAGGGTAATTTAAGATATGAGTTAGCCAGAAACATGCTTAAGCTATTGGCCAATACTGGCCAATCAGTATTGCAAATAAAATAGTTTCTGTGTGTTTATTGTCTCACTGGGTAGGAAAACATCCAAGGAAATGTATCAAAGAGATGAAATTATGTATTGGTAGAAATAGATTTTTTTGAGAAGATAATAGAGTTATGAAAACAATAGTTCCTAGATTTTTGGTATTCGTCTGTCCCATAACAGATGACTCAAAATCCCAATACAATTCTTCACAGACCTTGTAAGAACAACAATCACCTTCATATCGAAAAACAAAAAACCCAGGATATCCAAAACAATCCTATACAATACAGGAACTTCTGACTGTATCACCATCCCTGATATCAAGCTCTATTATAGAGCTACAGTAATGAATACAGCTTAGTAGTGGCATAAAACAGAGAGGTTGACCAATGGAATCAATCAAAGACCTGGATATTAATCCACTCACTTATGAACACTTGATTTTTAACAAAGAGGCTAAAATTTTACAATGGAAAAAAAGAAAGTATCTTCAACAAATGGTGCTGGCATAACTGGTTGTCAACATGCAGAAAAATGAATATAGATCCACATCTTTCCACATGCCTAAAACTCAAGTCCAAATTGATTAAAGTCCTTAATATTAATTTGACCACACTGAATCTGATAGAAGAGAAAGTGAGTCTCCAATCCAAGTACTAACCAGGCCGACCCTGATTAGCTTCCGAGATTAATCCTGAATATCTATGCCCCTAATAAAAGAGCATCCACATATGTAAAAGAAACATTACTAAAACTTAAATTGCACATCAACCCCCTCACATTAATAGTAGGAGATTTCAACACTCCTCTCTCGGCAAGGGACAGGTCAAACAGACAGAAACTTAACAGAGAAATAAGAGAACTAACAGATGTAATGAATCAAATGGATTTAATAGTCATTTATAGAACATTCCACCCAAACAAAAAAGAATATACCTTCTTCTCAGCACCTCATGGAACCTTCTCTAAAATTGATCACATTTTCATTAACAATGAAAACAACCACAGATACTAAAATTTGGAGTAATCCACTGGGTCTTATCAGATCACCATGGAGTAAAGTTAGAATGCAACAACAATACTACTCCCCAGAAAGCCTACAAACTCATGGAAACTAAACAGTCAACTACTGAAACACCTCTGGGTCAAGGAAGAAATAAAGAAATTAAAACCTTCCTTGAATTCAATGAAAATGAAGGCACAACTTTTCCAAACCTATGGGACATAATGAAAGCAGTGCTAAGAGGAAAGTTCATAGCACTAGGTGCCCACATAAAGAAAATGGAGAAAGCTCACATCAGTGACCTAACAGCATGCCTGAAAGCTCTAGAAAAAAAGAAGCAGACTCACTCAGAAGAAAAAGACAGGAAATAATCAAATTGAGGGCTGAAATCAACAAAATAGAAACACAGAAAAACATACAAAGAATCAATGAAATAAAGAGCTAGTTCTTTGAAAAAAAGCAACAAGACTGACAAACCCTTATCCAAACGAATCAAAAGGCAGAGGGAGAACATCCAAATTAACAAAATCATAAACAAAATGGGAACATAAAAATAGACACTGAGGAAATCCAGAGAATCATTAGGTTCTACAAAAACCTGTACTCCACAAAATTGGAGAATTCTACCAGAACTTCCAAGAAGAGCTAATACTTTACTCCTTAATATGTTCCACATAATAGAAACAGAAAGCTCACTTCCAAACTGTTTTTAATGAAGCTACAATTACCTGATACCAAAACCGCACATGACTCAACCAAGAAAGAGAATTACAGACCAATCTCACTCATGAACATGGATGCAAAAATTCTGAATAAACTTCTTGCAAAACAAATCCAAGAGCACATAAAAAAATCATCCATCATGACCAAGTATGCTTCATCCAGTAGATGCAGGGCTGGTTCAACATATGAAAATATATCAATGTAATCTATCATATAAATAAACTGAAAGAAAAAAAATATGATCATTTCATTAAATGCAGAAAAAGCATCTGAAAAATTCAAAATCCCTTCATGATAAAGGTCTTGGAGAGATTAGGGATAGAAGGATCATATCTAAATATAATAAAAGCAATATATAGTAAGCTGACATCTAACATCAACTTAAATGGAGAGAAACTCAAGGAACAAAACAAGGCTGTCCATTCTCTCCATGTCTCTTCAACATAGTTCTTGAAGGCCCTATGGCCCAGCAAGCCAACAGCCATTTAAACGAAATGGAGAGAAACTCCCAACGATTCTACTGAAATCAGGAACATGACATGGTTGTCCACTCTCTCCATATCTATTCAACATAGTTCTTGAAATCCTAGCTAGAGCAATAATGCACCAAAAGGAGATCAAGGGGAAACTAGTAGGAAAAGAAGAAGTCAAACTATCACTGCTGATGATATGATAGTTTACATAAGTGATCCATAAAATTCTACCAAGGAACTTCTACAAATCATAAACACTTTCAGTAATGTTAAAGGATACAAGATTAACTCAAAAAAATAAAATAAAACAGTAGCCCTCCTGTACACAGATGATAAAAGGGCTGGGGAAGAAATCATAAAACAACACCCTTCACAGTAATCACAAATAACATAAAATATCTTGGATTAACACTAACCAAAGAAGTGGAATACTTGTATGACAAGAACTTCAAATCTTTGAAGAAAGAAATTAAAGAAGACACCAGAAAGTAGAAAGATCTCTCATGCTCTTGGGTAGGCAGAATTAACAGTAAAAATGTCAATCTCACCAAAAACAATCTAACAGAAGGGTTGGCAGTGACTTCTGGGGACAGCTGGGCCCATTCCCTCTCAGATGATGTCTTGCTGTGGAATGTACCTTAGAATTAGCAAGGCAGAGAGAACTGTGCTATAAATATCCACTAGCTTCTACCAGTTCCTGGGAGGGTTGATCCAGGGCACTCAACTCCCTGGTCCCATTGTCCTTTGTAGATAAAGCCTTAAGCGAGAGCCACAGGCTCTTCTAGTGGGGGGGGCAGGAAAGCAGACACCAGTTGCCTCTGCCAAGTTACACATCTGAGTGCTTGTTGTCTGCTAGATGCTTTCAAGCTGGGTCATTCCACACTGGTGGTGCTGTGGTTCTCCTCAGATCAACCCAGAATGTTCCATCCCAAATGCCCAGCTAGTCCAGTTTTGTGGCTGGAGAAAGAAAGCATACCAACCACAGTTTTTTTTTTCTTAGGAATCCAGTCATCACCCAGCCTCTACCTTCTTTTGTAACTGGACAGAGTACAGGACACACAGACACCTGGTGCCCTGTGTGTATCTGCTGCTGTCATTCCTAGATCAGCTGGTTTGAGAGTTAGCTCAGAACCCAGGGCATGAGCGTGGGCTAGTCCAAGTCAGTGCAGCCAGCACCCACCAGGCAGCGGTCAGGCAGGCAGTTTACCATGATTCATCCATGAATCACCCAAATGTTTATTTTCATTTTTTTAAAGTTTTAAAAGCTCACAAATGCTTCCTTCCCTCTAGCAAACAATTGCCACTTTTGTTCTCGGATGCTAGCTGAGCTCATCACTTTCATCTCTTACCACGCACGTCGTGATAGAGTGCGTGCTTTCGTGTAGGCTTCTGTTGAAATAAGAGCGGCGGAGCTGTGTCCCCCGCACCCGGCTGCCCACATGGCTAGCTTAGCTTATGCCCCGAAATAATT
>NW_004949236.1:32497-38708 GCF_000317375.1 Microtus ochrogaster | reverse complement strand
CCCAGGAACTAACTGGGGACCTCGCCTTGGGCACCTGGAAGCCTAGATGGGGCATTTGTATCTCATATTTTAGTGACAGGGCGGGTGATAAATGAGATCACGAGCTGAGTTCTGTTATCATGGCTTTGCAAGAGTTGGATAGGATTAATCGTGAAATATCTGCCTGGGATTTCCCCTTCAGGTCAGGAGTTGAACAGCATGGTCGTGAGTCTCCTGGTACATTCTCTGGACTGGAGAAGTCTCACCCTTGCCTTTTCACTTTCTCTTCCTTGCAGGTTGGTGAGGGCTGAGGCTATGAATAAGGACAATTCATTTCTACCTGTGAGTTCGAGGCCTACGTGCAGCCTCGAGGGGAGATTCGAGGGGCCATGTTCTCTACAACTCTGGGCTTTTGGTCACCCCACAGCTGTTCTGGGTAGACTTCCACATGCACCAGGTTTAGCAGGGCTGGGATCACAGGACAGACATCGTGGGGAAAGGGACTCTATCTCCCTGGAGCCTATTGATAAGTTTCTTGGGCTGTTGGATAGGGAAGGCACCAAAATAAGACTCCTCTCCATGGGGAAACAAGCAGTTACTTCTAGACTATGACACACATGACACATATTAAGGACTGGAGTTGTCCCTGCCCCTGCCTGACACTGGCTAAGGGAAGCTGGTGGCAGTGAAAATGAAGGAAAGACAGGAGAGGAAGCTGCTGCAGTGTTAGAAATGTGGTGACAAACCGAATGACCTTAGAAGCCATAACTGCCTCAAGACATGGAGCTTGAGGGATGCCATAGGCCCAGAAAGGCAGGGTTCTATGGAATGACCTAGCTTGGCTCAGCATCCTTCAGACAAGAGAGTCAAAAGTGTCAACAGTTCAGGAGCTGCATATTGGATTCAAGGGGTGAGTAGACAGTTGTGTTTGATAGAAACACCCATCCACAGTGCTCTGGCATTTCATTGAGCAAGGAACGGTTGCTCACAAGAGTTTGTTACAGAGGGGCAGGAGGCCTGTCCCTCCTCACTCTGGCTTACCATCACCTGTCCTGTCCCCATCCTGGCCTAAGGCCCTGTGACCCTGTGGCCCTGTAGCCCTGTGGCCCTATGGCCCTAGGGCTCAACTCCGAGATACCATCTCACTCCTGTCAGAATGGCAAAGATCGAAAACACTAATGATAGCTTATGCTAGAGAGGATGTGGAGTAAGGGAAACACTCATCCATTGCTGGTGGGAATGCAAAGTTGTGCAACCACTTTGGAAAGCAGTGTGGTGCTTTCTTTGAAAACTGGGAATCAATCTACTTCAGGATCCAGCGATGCCACTCCTGGGGATATACTCAAAAGATTCTCAATCATACTATGAAAGCATTTGTTCAATTATATTGATAGCAGCATTATTTGTAATAGCCAGAACCTGGAAACAACATAGATGCCCCTCAACTGAAAAATGGATAAAGAACGTGTACTACTCAAGATGACATCTTGAATTTTGCATGTAAATGGATGGAATTAGAAGCACTATCCTGAATGAGTTAACCCAGACCCATAAATATGAATATGGTATGTACCCACTCATTAGTGGATTCTAGCCATAAACAAAGGGCATCAAGCCTATAGTTCATGATCCTAGAAAAACTAATTAATAAGGTGAACACAAAGAACAACCTGAAAATTGGAATCAGACAAAAATCTGAGAACAGAGGGCAGGGGGGTAGAAAGAAGGGGAAAGGAGGGTCTGAGGAGAACTTGAAGGAATGGGATAGTTGAGATGGAGGAAAGATATATCTTTACTGAGGAAGCCATTATGGAGTTAGCAAGAATCCTGGCTCTAGAAAAATGCTCAAGAACCCACAGGGATGACCCCAGCTAAGACCCTAATCGATAGAGGAGAGGATAACTGAACTGGCCTTACTCTGTAGTCAGACTGATGATTATCTTAAATATTACCATAGAACTTTCATCCAGCAGCAGATGGGAACAGATGCAAGGACCCACAATGGAGCCCTGGACTCAGTTTCCAAGATCCAGTTGAAGAGTGGAAGGAGTGAGAGTATGAGCAAGGAATTCAAAATCATGAGGGGTTTATCCACTGAGACAGTTTACTTGAGCTAATGTGAACTCACCAACACCAACTGGACTGGGAGTGAATGAGCATGGGAACAACCAAGCCCCTTTGAAGAGTGTTGACAGTTGGGGCAGACGGTAGGGCCACTGATAGTGACACTGAGATTTGTCTCTAATGCATGTACTGGCTTCTTGGGATCCTATTCACTATGGATGTAAACCTTGCTCAACCTAGATGTAGTGGAGAGGGCCTGGGACTTTACACAGGGCAGAGTGCATGGTCCTCTCTTAGGATTGGAGGGGTTGGGATGGGAGGGTCTGTGGAGGGAGAGGAAGAGGAGCAGGAGGAGTGGGAATTTGGAAAACAGTTTAAATAAAAAAATCTAAAAATAGAAAGAAGTTCAAAGAAGAAAAAAAACAAGAGAAAGTGGGAAGTAGTCTTCAATGCATGGGCACAGAACACCACTTTCTAAATATAATCCCAGTAGCACAGACACTGAGAGCAACAATGAATAATTGGGACATCCTGAAACTGAGAAGCTTCAGTTAGGAAAGGACATAGTCAATAAGACAAAAGGCAGCCTACTTAATAGGAAAACATTCACCAATCCCACATCAGACAAAGGCCCTATCTCCAAAATATTTAAAGAACTCAAGAAATTAGACATCAAAATTCTAAATAACCCAATTAAAAAATGAGGTACAGAACTAAACAGAAATTCTTTACAGAAGATTCTCAAATGGCCAAAGGACACTTAAGAAAATATTAAACATCTTTAGCCATCAGGGAAATGCAAATCAAATACCTTACACCTGTCAGAAAGGCTAAGATCAAAAGCACCAATGATAGTTTATCCTGGAGATGTGGAGTAAGGGGAACACTCTTTCATTGCTGGCTAGAATGCAAACTATAACTTTGGAAATCAGTATGGTAGTTTCTCACAAAATTGGGAATCAACCTACCTCAGGATCCAGCAATACCACTCTTGGACACATACTCAAATATGCTCAATTATACTACAAAGGCATTTGTTCAACTATGTTCATTGCAGCATTAATTGTAATAGACAGAACCTGAAAACAACCTAAATGCCCCTTATCCGTAGTTAAAGAAAATGTGGCATATTTACACATTAGAGTACTACTCAGTGGTAAAAAAAAACAATGACATCTTGAATTTTGCATGCAAATGGATGGAATTATAAAACAGTATAAGAGAGATAACCAAGACCCCAAAATACACATATGTCATAAGTGGATACTAGTTATAAACAGAGGATACTGAGTCTATAGTTCATGATCCTAGAGAAGCTAAGTAATAAGGTGAACCCTAAGAAAAACATATATAGATACACCTGGAAAGTCAAAATAGGCAAGATGTTATGACAAAATTGGTAGCATGTGGTAGGGGGAGAAGGGAGGGTGGAAGGGGAAGAGAAGGGGAGAAGGGGAGGGATGAGGAGAACATGAAGGAATGGGATAGTCAAGAAGGAGGAAAGACAGAGATGAGAGCAAGGGAAGAGATACCTTGATTGAGGGAGCCATTATAGGGTTAGCAAGAAACCTGGCTCTAGAAAAATTCCCAGGAATCCACAAGGATGACCTCAGCTGAGAACCTTCATCTAGCAACTGATGGAAACAGAGGCAGAGACTCACATCAGAGCACTAGACTGAGCTCTCAAAGTCCAGTTAAAGAGTGGGAGAAATGAGTATATGAGCAAAGAGCAAGACCATGATGGGTACACCCAGTAGAACAGTCTACCTGCGCTAGTGGGAGCTCACCAACTCCAGTTGGGCTGGGAAGGAACAAGCTTAGGACCAAACTAGTCCCTTTGAATGTGGTTGACAGTTTCATGACTGGGGCTTATTGAGGGGCCACTGGCAGTAGCACCAGGATTTATCACTACTACATGAACTGGCCTTTTGGGAACCTAGTCTCTTTGGATGATACCTTGCTCAGCCTAGATATAGTAGGGAGGGCCTAGAACCTTCCCCAAAGCAATGTGCCTTACTGTCTCTGAGGATTGGATGGGAATGAGGTGGGAAAATAAGAGGAGGGAATTGGAGGAGGGGAGGGATTGGAAACTTAGAATCGTATGTATAATGAAAAAGGATATCTTGTTTTCTCTTTTAAAACAATACAGAAAAAATTAAATTAATGAAAATGCAAAGATTGAAACAAAAAAATTAAATTGCCCATTTAAAAAAAATTGTGGATCATGATAATATCTGCCATTTGTGTGGAAGGTGTTTACTAATTGTAAAATAATTATTTCACTATTATTTATTTATTTAATAGCTTAAAATTTAAAATTATGAAGTAATTTATTTCAGATATAATGCTCGGAAGTTTGTCCTAGGTGCAAAACTCTAAATTTACCAGGCATGTAATGAGGATGTTTGGCCAGCAGGAGTCACAGGTGTTGAGGCAGTGCAGGTCATGGGATGCCCCACTCCACAATTAACTGACCTGTGAATTTTTTGTTTGTTTTATTTTTTATTTATTTTTATTTTTTTGTTTGAGACAGAGTTTCTCTGTAGCCTTGGGACCTGTCCTAGAACTAGCTCTTGTAGACCGGGCTTGCCTCTAACTCACAGAGGTCCACCTGCCTCTGCCTCCCTAGTGCTGGAATTAAAGGCGTGGACAAGTACGCTCAGCTGATCTGTGAATTCTTAAGCAAAATTTCAACAAACCAATCCTAATGGATTTAGGTTCCCAGCTGCAAAAGGGCATGAAGCTGCATGCAACTATCTGCTGGCTTCTGTGATCAAGCAGTTTGTGGGTGTGTGGTAGAGCCGCTGGGAGCTTGGCACTGGGAGCTGGTAAAATTGCAATCCACAGACAAGCATGCTGGACCTGGAGAAGGTACTGGGGGATGTGTGGGTGGGTGGGTTCCTAGGCGCACTGTTCTGGAATGCAGGAGGCATGGCATGCTGTTTTCAGACTGTGGGCAGCAGAGCACATCCTTTTTTTTTGTCTAAACAAAAAGTTGGGTCAATGCAGTGAGTGCAAAAGCCTTTATGGCAAGTGTTAGCCACAGGTTAATGCAACACGGAGTCAGGAGCCAGTAGTGGCCCGGTTTGACCAAACTAATGCTCAATGGCTAATGGAGCTGTCATAGAGGGGAGTAACCTGAGCAGCAGTGGAGCGTGGGATGCATGCCAGCAGCTGTATGATGGAGGAAGGTCATTGGTTAATTAATAAAGAAACTGCTTGGCCCTGATAGGTTAGAACATAGGTGGGTGGAGTAAACAGAACAGAATGCTGGGAGGAAGAGGAAATGAGCTCAGATGCCATGCTCCCCTCTTCTGGGGCAGATGCGATGAAGCTCTGACCCAAGATGGACATAGGCTAGAATCTTCCCGGTAAGCGCACCTCGGTGCTACACACATTAATAGAAATGGGCCAGGCAGTGTTTAAATGAATACAATTTGTGTGCTGTTATTTTGGGGCATAAGCTAGCTAGGCAGCCAGGAGCTGGGCTGTGGGAAGAGGCCCGCAGCTCCCACTACAGAATGGCTCCCTGATGTGGATGACTGAATCCACACAAAGTCTGAGAAGCCTTGGGAAAGAATAGAGTAAAGCATGTTTTCTTGGTAGCAGCAATTTCTTGGGTCTGCTCTGGTTGCCAGAGGCAAGCAAGTACTCTCACCTAAGAGAGGCTTCCTGACAAAGCTTTAGCTGCAAAACCTTGCAGCTCCTAAGAGGTCCTGCCACGGAACACTTAAATGGTGTTGATAAAAGCTGACTGAATGCTTGTTTGTTTTCAGCTGCAGTAGGAAAAAAGTTGTGTCATTTTAAAATGCCAGCTTTCTGGGCTGTCCTGCCAGGGCAAACTCTGACTATTTGAGGCAGGAGGGCCAGCTAAAGAGAAAGGACTCGAGTGTTGTCTGTGGACCTACTGTTGCAGCTTGCTTGCTGGCAGGGACCATGAAAGGCCATAGACTGTTGTAATAGGAGTGGTGGGGCTGCGTCCCCAGCAACCGGCTGCCCGCATGGCTAGCTTATGCCCGAAATAATCACACGGAAACTGTATTCCTTTAAACATTGCTTGGCCCATTATATCTAGCCTTTTCTTGGCTAACTCTCGCACCTGGACTAGCCCATTTCTAATAATGTGTGTAGCCCATGAGCTGGCTTACCAGGAATGATCTTAACCTGC
>NW_004949236.1:31032-32367 GCF_000317375.1 Microtus ochrogaster | reverse complement strand
TGACTCAGCTTCTTTCTCCCAGCATTCTGTTCTGTTTACTCCTCCCACCTATGTTTTAACCTATCAGGGCCAAGCAGTTTCTTTATCGCTTAACCAATGAAATCAACAGATTGATATATGACACTCCCACATCAATAGACTTGTGGCAATAAACATGGCTACAGTCGATATCTCCTACCATGAGGCTGGAAAGTTAAGGAATAGGCTGAATCTAGCTGTTAAAGCCACGACTTTAGTCCTAATGATATTGCTTGGTAAATTAAAGACTCATGTGGTCACAAAAAGAGAGATATTCAGTAAAAGAAAGATTCAAAGTTGAAGAAAACGTTTAAATGATTTACATTGTGTTAAAAATATATGAAGGCTAAAAGTTGAAGTTCTTAAAGTAAAAAACGAAAAAAAAAGGAAGAGAGTAGTTGGGTGTTGTAGGACACACCTTTAATCCTAACACTTGGAAGGCAAAGGGAGATTGACTTCTGAGACTTCAATGTGTGGTAGCACACGCCTTTAATCCCAATGCCTGGGAGGCCGAGACAGGCAGATCTCTGAGAGTTCAAGGACAGCCTGGTCTACAGAGTTATTCCAGGACAAAGATATACAGAAAACCTGTCTCAAAAAGTAAAAATAAACAAAATAGAGTTAAAATAAAGCTGTACAAAGATGGAAAATAAACAGAGAATTTTGATACTGTATGCTATTTTGTTCTCTTTGAATTGTTTTAATGGTGAGGAAGAAACAATATCTGCTAAAAGATATTTGTTTATAAATGCTGCTGAACTAATCCAATGTAGATATTTTGAAAATACCTTGACTTTAAAATTTGGATCTAAGTAAAGGAGTTTCTTCTTTTATTTTCACAGAGGATGAAACCCTGTGGATTGCTTCTATCCCAGTATGGTATGATAGACCACACCCTCCTGAAGGTGGCTGAGAACACCTTCAGAAAATTACTTCACTCAACTGCTGACTGAGATGAATCTAGCACATAGGTTATACCATGAAAGACCTGAATAACAGCGCCCCCATTCAGCAGGAAGCAGTTTGGAGAGAAAAACTGCATCCATATTCCCAAATATTGCTTATAAATGTTCTTTTACATTTAAAGGGGGATATGGTATAGGTATGAATAATTTGCATTGATATGGATTTTGCTTTAGTGATTTAAATTTAAGGTCAATTTTATTATATGTATATATGTTTCTGATCTTGATTAAGGTATTGTGATTGTGTAGTTCATTTAAAAATGTAATGTATATAGGTTGTTAATGGATAATCATTAATAATAGTCAAGTTTGTAGTCATGATAGTTAGATTTTCTTGATATATAGAGATATA
>NW_004949236.1:17814-30101 GCF_000317375.1 Microtus ochrogaster | reverse complement strand
CTTATTAAATAACCATCATTGCTTTTTGGAAGAGAGCTCATGAGTAGAATCGTTCAGACACACTAATATCTGAGCAGAACAAATATAGAAAATGGTGAGTTGTCCATTTTTGTTTACTTTTAAAGTATTTTTGAGATTATATAATAATTACATTTTGCTTTTATCATTTCTCTCTCCAAACTGTCCTATATAATCTTCTTTGCTCTATTTTAAATGAGTTGCCTCTTTGTTCAATAATTGTTATTCTATCACAACTACCCTATACATTACAGATTTGCAACATAAGGATTGTCTTTATGACCTATATCTCAGAGATGTTATTGAAAATTCTCTGAATTTGATCTTGACAGTCTCCTATGGTATTCTCTCTTGCTTGGTTGTTCCTAACCTGTACACAGGCTGCAAACCTAGGCCCATGTAATATATGACCATGCATAGTACAGATTGTTTAGTTTTTCTGTTAGTGGTGTTAGTTTGAAGGAAGCTCAGGAAAGAACTTCAAAACAGGCACCTAGACCCAAGAAGTTAAGGAGAGACCATGGGGAATGCCTATTATTTACTTACCCTAATTGATTTACTCAGATCACTTTTTATATTATTCAGGTTCACATGCCCAGGGATGGCACTGACCACAGTATGTTGAGCCATTCAACAAATGGAATAGTACTATTTTCTCAACTGAGGTTCCCACTTCTCTGATGACTCTAACCTAATCAACACAATTGATAACTTAATTACTTGACTCACAATCACATTGATATTTAACCAATAAATTTTATTTGCTCATGTATTTCTAATATCTTACTTTAACATTGATACAAGGAAAAGCATTGCAACATTTTGTAATTTTTATTGAGTATTAGAAACTATTTTTACATGCCAATACAGTTTCCCCTCTTCACTCTCTTCCAATTCCCTTCCACCACCTCCTTTCAATCCTCATTCACTCCTCCTCCATCAACATTCAGGAAAAGAAAGGCCTCCTAATGGGAGTATATAAAGTGTGGCATATGAAGTTTAGAAAGAAGCAAGCTCCTCACTCCCTGCATCCATGCTGAGTGAAACATCTCAACATAGGTAACAGGTTCCAAAAAGCCAGCTCATGTTCCTGGTACCACTGATAGAGGACCCACAAATAGACCAAGATTCACACCCACATTCAGAAGATCTTGGGCAGTCCCTTCTAGGTTCCCTATCTGTCAGTCCAGAGTCTGTGAGCTACCATTAGCTTGGGTCAGCTGTCTCTGTAGCATTTCCTGTCATTATCTTGACCTCTCTTGCTCATATAATCCCTTCCCTCTCTCTTCAACTGTACTCCTAGAGCTTGGCCCAAAGCTTTGCTGTAAATCTCTGAATCTGCTTCTGTCAGTTATTGGCTGAAAGCTCTATGATGATGATTATGGTAAGTTAAACAATGGAGTATTACTCAGTGATAAACACAATGGAGGGGATGAGTGATGGGACCATGAGTGTTTGGGATTGCTAAGTTGGGGGAGGGACAAAAAGGAAAACAATGAAAGAGATATAATGATAGAGGTGGCCATTATGAGGTTATGAAGAAACCTGGTGCCAGGAGACTCCTAGGAATCCACAAGGATTTCCCCAGCTAAGACTCCTAGCAATACAGAAAAGGGTATCTGAAATGGTCTTTACCTATAAGCAGTCCAACTTTTAAAAGTCCATTAGTCTTAGAAAGTTTCAGTATTTTAAAATTACAAATGTCTCTTTAAAATCTCAATGTTTCCATAAATGTCCAATTTTTCCAATTCTGTGGTCAGTAAAATAAAAATGGCATAACATTTTAATATGTAAGGGTAAACATACACTTTCTCTGTACCAAGCTTTAGCTGCTCTCCATGACCCTTTTATGCCTTAAAAATCAGTAGAATGTGAGAGACTCAAAAAGTGCCAAATTAAGCATGTAGCATGATATATAGACTTTGTCCATTTTGGAACAGAGATTCTATATGGTTACCATTTATAAATTCTCACAGAACCTTTCTTTCCCATAAGTCTCTTTTTAATCATTCCATTTTAATTTCACAGCCTCAGCTAACCAACAGCTACTGAACCAGAAAACAAAGATTTTATTTCAGTAGTGCAAGTCTCTTATACATATGAATTGGTTCTTCATCTCTAGATGTTCAGAACAAGAGATTGGAATTACAAATAGTATAAGAATAACCATTATAATAGCTCTGTTACCTTCTTAAACTTTACAAACTAGGCTTCCTTAATCTGTACTCTTCCTTCCATAATCCTCCAAGTTTCCATAGAAGCTAGTTGGATTATATGTAAGCAATGGGACAATCATGGTTTTATAGTTTTTGTATTACATTAATTTGTATGATATGTTTTTCATTGTATTCCATGTGATTTGGGACACATTTCCTCCAATTAATCAGAGGACACTGGATTCTTCTCCAAATCTTCATATCATATGTTCTTTAATTTTTTATAGCATTAATTACTCAGATCTTCTCTGGACCTCCTTTTTTGCACACCTATTTTTCAGCACTGAAAAGGGATTCTTTATTTAAAAACCAGTGTATCCATAAACAGCTGTAATTGTTTCAAGATTCAATATTTAAGAATTTTATTTTATTCAACCTATTTCTATCATGTTAAGGAATCCAGAGTATGTTTGATTCAATAGTCATTTTATTGTCATAATAGTGTTTCATCTGTCTTTAGAAAGGAAATTGTTCTATGGTAAAGAGTTTTCAGTTCTGAAAGAATACAACTTAGTCAAATACTTAAACTTGCTGTGATTTGGAGAATAGTAACACTTTTGAGTGATCACTAATGATTTGTCTATTATATAGGTATTCTTTTAATGACAATTATAACTATGTTCAGCATCTTTTATAGGTTGATTTTATCTTGTAGCTCTTCAATAGACATGGCTTCAAAAGATATCTTTGTGTATAAATAACATCATTTAATACTTGTAAAAAAGAAGACAGTATGAACATTCCAATTGCAACAGATCCCTTGTGTTCAGCATTCTTAATCTCAATGGAATGGAGAGAGGCATGTGTATACAAGCCTTTGGCTACTTCTAACATTATGTCCCAAAGAAAAGACAGTGGCATACAGAAACTTAAATGCTTTGCCTGAGATGAATACAATACCTTTGTTTTCTCCTGTATTAAAACCATTTGTTCATCCATTCCATAAACTGACACTGTCTTTTTCTTCCAATGATATTGTTTATACAGAATAATACAGACATTTCAAATCAAAATCTATGTATAAGACATAAAAATAACCATGAACAAATCCAGAAAAATTATTTCCTAATAACAGTTTTTAACAGTGTTTCCTTCTATCAAACTCAACCTATGCCTAGATAGCTCAATCAAGCACACTGTGGAAACTGACTTTGAAGATCTGAGATAAAACTCATTAATTTAACTCAGTAAGTAGTATATAAGAAAAATAGATATTATTTATCTAGAATATAGCAGCAACTCTCTCGATTCAGGTCTGCTGTTGATCAGATTAAGACGACTTTCAGCAAAACTCAAAACTTCTGAGGTATTATCTTAGCTAGATAAGAGGCATCCTTCATTAATTTCATGTTGATATTCATTAATTTCATGTTGATATCTGATGTGAATAAATGACTATACAAATAAATAAGATATCAAAATGAATGATCCAAGAGCCTTTGAGAGAATTATTTGATTTTGATATTACTTATCTAGAATAAACAGAATCTGAGCAAAATGAAATCATGACTCATAAGAAAAGGGCACAAAGTGGGAAAACACATAGAAATGAAGCTTGTGAAGATTACCAACCACCAATTTGCCTTATATAAAACAGCAATGAAACCTTGTAAAATGGAAGAGAGGGTATAAAAAACAACAAAAGTAGTCACAAGAATCAGAATGCTCTGGGTGGCTCTAGACTCAGGAGAGATTCTGATGGAAGTTTGATTGCGCCAGATGTATTGAATCAGCTGCTTGTGTCTATGAAGAATGGCAATCATGTAGCCGCTTGACCAGATGATGAATAGAGAAAAAAGGACTTCAGGGAATACCAATAATGCTATGTACAGTAATTCTACAATTTTTTCATGTCCAAAAGCAGAGCAGAATGAATAATCCCTTTTTTCTGTTGAATTTTTCTGACTCTGTTTGATATGCACAAGGACAGGAAAAATGAAATTTATGGCACTGTACAGGGCCCAGCAGAGAGAAATAGTGAAGCCAATGTGATTTGGAAATTTGAATTTAATGTTCTTCCAAAAGGAATTATGTGGACTGATGGTAATGGCCTGGTAGACACTCAAGAGGCAGGTAGTTCCCATAGACATGCTTCTACCAAGTCTTTGAATATACAAGAAAAGCTTGCACATGAAATCACTGAAGAACAGTTTCATCCCAAAAGCTGCTATTGTATGGGGCACCCCTTTAGAAAGAATGATCAAAAAGTTGGCTGTGATTAAATGTGTGAGGATCAAATCTGTGGGCTTCAATGTGTGTTCATTATAGTAAATAATTAGATATTTGGAAAGAAGGGAGATGTTTCCCAGAATTCCAAAAGTACTTTGTGTTAAGAATATTATTATTATTGTAAAATTCTTCAAGTCCATCTTGTCATTTAACAAAATATTCTAAAATAATAGCAACAATTGCATCTCTGAGCAAAATGATGAGTTCAAGATTTTATTGCTTAGGATGTCAATATGAGAGAACCACTTGAGTTCAGGGAAAGAAAGCCAATGAGTGCAGCAAAGCAAGATTCTGCCCAAAATCTCATATATCTTGGCATAAATAATAACTGTCATCATGATTGTTATAGTCTGCAAAAGCACATATTTATAAAGTAAATATCCAGGTATCATTCTTAGAATATCCAAAATTTAAAATACAGCATTTTTATAGTGAGATATCAATGACTCTCCTCTGAAGATGAAGAGAACACTAAATTGCCCATTTTTGGATAAACTTTGACAACCACTCATAACATAAAAGAAGATATTTCCATCAACATCTTTGTGAGGTAACGAATCCATTCTGAGATTATTTATCTGAAGTTTAAATAAAAATAAAAATATTGTAAAAACAATGTATGTATTTCTCAATGCATCAACAATAAAATATTTACTGCCGATCATAAAACATATTGATTGTAAGATTCAAATATCAAATTGGATGATGTTATTTTGAAATTCATTTTGTCCTCACTCTCTAGCATGCAAGCCATACCTACAAATAAACATTTAACAAGAAATTTTCATTGAAAAAATGTGAGTTAGATGAAAAGTACCTTGAATGTGTTTGAAGGACTGCTGGTATTTTTCTATGATAGATGTTATTCAACCTACATAAAGTCAAGCATGAAACACCCATTAAGATTAATAATGATGACAAAATTAAAACAACATGGTTTTCAAAGAATCATTTATAATGTAATGATCTTTGAACTCTGTTTGATAAAGAAACAGGTACAAAGAATGACATTCATCAGAATATACTTTCTCACAGGAGTCAGTTGAAATTCTAACATTGTTGGCATCATTATTACTCATCCTCATAGAGTTTACGGTTTGCTGTGATTACTGAACACAAACAAAGTGATGATGTTGATGAATCCATTAATACCAGATCTTGCAGAACAAGAAAATAATGTGTAATAATTGGAAATGTCTAATATGAGACTTGCCAAACCCTGTAGACACGCAGAAAGACAGTTACTTGGAAGTGAAATACACATCACATTAGAAAACCAGGTGTAATGGCCTTAGTTCATATTCAGTAGAGAAAAGGTAGAGGTGATATTCAGAAGAATCAGTTCTTCCAGAATTCCATCTTCATCTTGGGGGGTCCCAGGATTCTTCTTATTTTTCAATTCCTAGAATTGTTTTACCAGTTTCCCATGATTTTTGCCTTTAGATGCTACAGAAAATTTAGGATTCTGAAGAAAGCACTCAGTGTGGTGACATTTACCCATTAACTGAAATCACATATTCTCTCTGATGAAAACTAACTTAAGACTTTATTATCAGGAAAGGCTCCCTACAGTTAAATTTTAAAACTGAAAACAGAATTTGCAATTGTTCTTATAACACCTTCTGTGATTTCGTTGATATTTTATATGAAAGATGGTGTTTCATTCATTGCCAAGACAAAATCTTAGGGATTATTTGGTCAATGATTGTCAAAAATGAATCCAGAAAAAATTCATGTAACAAGTCACATCGTGTAGGACTCAACTTTGAAATGTTTTCAAAGTCTCAGTCCATGCATATATTGATTCATAATTTGTAATTCAATTTCAATATAACTTTCTGACATTATAAAGCAAATCAGTGTTAACTTATAATCCAATGCATATAAACTACCCTCTTAAAAATTTAATTTCATGAATTCAAAGAATACCCAGTATTTACTTTTCACCAGATAATATTTTATATTCCATGAGCAAAAAACTGTGAACTTACCCAGACAAATTGTTGAACAATGTTACACTGACATTTGAAACATGAAAAGTAATAGGCAACAATACAGAATGTTATACAAATTAATTTATTACTGTGATAGGTAGTTCAGTCAATACACTGTATCCTGTACATATGGAATTGATTCAGTTTCTAGAATTCACATTAAAAGTTATAGCTGTGGTGCTACACACTTGAATCTGAGCAATGAGGAGGCATGGACAAAAAGATTCCTGGATTTACCGGTCAACTTAGCGAACACTAGAGTTCCTGGCCAGGGAGGGTCTGCCACAATTTGACAAAAAAAAAAGGAAAAGGAAGAAAAAGTAGTGTAGATGCCAGAGCAGTTCAGAACACCACAGGAAGGTTCATACAACCAACAAACCTGTAATCATAGGTAATCAAAGAGACTGAATCAACAACCAGCTTCATGGGAATGACCTAGGTATTCTGCATACATGTTACACTTGTGTAGATTGGTCCTCTTAGAGGACTATTAATAGTGGGAACAGGGTCTTTCTCTGGCTCTTTTATTTGATTTCAGTACCCTACTCCTTATACTGGATTAGCTTGCCCAGCCTTTATATAAGGGGAGGTGCTTAGTCTTACTGTAATTTGATATGCTACATTTTATAGATCCTCACTAGTTACTTGCCCTTTCTAGGAGGGAGATGGATGAAGAGAAGGTTCAAGGGTGTGAGAGGGAAAGAAAGAGGGACTGTGGTGGGAGGATGGGGGAGGCTGTGGCAGTATGTAAAATAAAGAGATGGATAATAAAAAGAAGGTATTTTTATGGAACAATAGCATATTGTCCTCAGACCATAAACACATACACCTAATTAGGCAGACACATGAATGCAGATACATATACACATGCACATTACACAAAAGAAATAAAAGTATTATTGATTTCATTCAGGTCAAGACTTATATTTGCATGAGACTATAATTAACCAAACTATTTATTTATAAATCAAAATTATAAACAACCCTAAATACATTACAAATGAAGCATCAGTATATATAAAAGACTATGCTCTGAAAATTTGAGCTATAAAGATTATTTTGAGTTATGAATTCAGACAAATTGTAGTATCTTTGCCACTTAGCCACAAACCTCTCTCAGTTTCAACATAAGTAATGAAATATGAAAAGCACCTCTCAATAATGAGTGTAGTTTTGCCATAATAGCAAACTAATGGAAATGGCATAAGAGATTGCTTCTAATTGAGCACTGTGCATGTTTTACAATGACAGTCACTTTCCTTTCAACCCTGTGTTCTCACATTCAAATGTAAGAGTAGTATGAGAAGTCATAAAAAGTGACTTTGGCGTAGTCACAGCTCCTGGCTGGGTCATAAATGCAGTGTTACATTATAATGTTCTTTATTCTAGAAAACATACTTCACTCAAGAGTTAGATGTTTCTTATAGTCTAGTACAATCTTTAGTATAAATATAAAATAAATATAAAACCATTTCTCTCAACTATAGAAGTCATACAAAACAGTATCAATAATTCATGTACAGTGTTTACAGTGAATTATTAATGGCTTAATTGATATAATCCTTAAATGTATTTAAAATCAGATTTCATTATGAGTCACAATTTCCAAAACTTAGGATCAAAACATCATTAAATAATATTAGTTATGTACAAGCTCAGGAAAGAGCTCTCTTTGGTTGCTCTTATGAGGGTACAGAAAGTCTTTATTTGAATTAACAGAATTTTTTCTATGTCTGTTTTTACCCCAGAATTCATTGTCCATATTTGAACACTTACCAAATTGCCCTTCTTTTCTGATCTGTCTTCAAGGCTGAAATACAAATGCTCACTTGCCTCCTGCTTTCTTGGGAACCTTTTTCAGTGTGCAACTCCTAACATCCTGACAGACAGCATTGTGGATAAGTACAGCATCTCAAAGCCAAGATAAAGGTCAATATCTCTGTGACCTCATGTCCCTTCTGATCTAAAATCTTCATTTTATCTGCAGTGGGAATAACAGTGTTGGCTTTGGGATAATGGAATCTGAAACATTTTTTCTGGTTGCTAATTGCTAAAAGCAATCATGAGTTTCTTGTGAGTGTCTCCAGAGGTAGTGTGTACTTGGGAGAGCCTCTTACTTTTCCATTATTCTTGAAGGGTGAGGAGAAGAAAAGCTGCAGGCAGCACCAGTTTCCACAATCTAAGAGTCTTACATAAACTTTCTGTCCATTTGGATTTCATCCTGTACTGGGTTCTTTCTTGTTGTAATAGGAGCGGCGGGGCTACGTCCCCAGAACCCCGGCCGCCTGGCTAGCTTATGCCCCGAAATAACAACACACAAATTGTATTTATTGAAACATTGCTTGGCCCATTAGCTCTAGCCCTTACTGGCTCATTCTGATATCCCGATCAACCCATCTCTAATAATCTGTGTAGCACCGGTCTTACCGGGACAGATTCAGCATGTCTGACCTGGAGGCTTGCTTCGTCATGTGCGTCTCTGGGGAGAGGGGAGCATGGCCTCTCTCTGAGGCGTCTGCCCCCGAGAGGAGAGCTGTCGAGTCTGAGCTCACTTCCTCTTCCTCCCAGCATTCTGTTCTGTTTACTCCTCCCACCTATGTTTTAACCTATGAGGCCAAGCAGTTTCTTTATTACTTAACCAATGACCATCCTCCATCACTTTCTCCAAAAGTTAAGCTATTTATTAATCATATTTATTTTATTTTATTTATCATAATTTATTTCTTGTCATACAGATTCCCTATTTTACAGCACTCAGAAGATCAAAGATAGTCATCAACTTATAGTTATGTAATCACATGTCAGTAAGGGAAAAACTTGATATCATAATCTTCATCAGCTATCAATGCCAAGTTTTGGTACACTTTTTAAATTCCAGCCTGCTAGTAAAATTTAAATCATTACCCCCAAATTAACAGACTGTCTGAACACAGCCCTATTCTTAAATGAATTGCATGTAACTCTCCCTTACAAATAATTTTACATGTTTTCATCAAATGTCTCATGAAGTCATACTATCTTCTCATTCTAGAAGAATTGAATGGAACTGAAAAAATATATTATTTTTAAAAAGAACTTTCATGGTTAAGCAAACAGAACACAAATATCTTTAGCTTTTTGTTCATCCATAGCACTTAGCTCTCAAAACTCACTGAGATTCTAAAGTTCACCAGAGCGGGATGGAAGCAGAGTTAACACTTGGTCACATCCTAGGAAGGGAAGATTGGTAAAATTAGCCAAGGGAAAATGGAGGCAATGGAGAGTGCAGGCAATGCCATTGCAAATAGTGAATGAAAATTATTTTCTCTAATCATGTGCTCCACCACTAATGCACACTTCAGCTAAAAGCAGTTTATCTGAAAAGACACAGAACACTGATATGCTATTGCAGGGAATTAAGAACTCCTCAGTGTTAAAAAAGATATATCAGTGTATCATCTTGGTCCATGCAACAATGTTGCTGGTGACTACATATCCACTGAGGGCTGTTGCTCATTTTCAAGCATATTGAGTGGTGTGATGTTTACAAAAAGGATTGGTTGAATAAGCTGGGATATTTCATACTCTTGTACACACTGGGAGTCTGAGGTGATATTCTTAACAGCCCTCAGTTTTTTATACAGACATCCAATTCAACTATAAGAATTCACTACCCCAGAAAATATCCAGTAGGATTTCCACCCACCTAAAGTTCTAGGTAGAGGGAAGGACGTAAGTCAAGATACTGACAAAGAGTTTGAGGTACAGATGTGAACTATGGGAGCCTATAAATTGGCAATAAGTTAATGGAGGGCAGAGTAACAAGTAAGTACAAGAAGCAGAGGAGAAAGTAATACTTGAGATGTTTGAAGATTTTTCTTAAACTTCAAATTAATTTTGGACAAAACACGCTTCCATGTTCATTTTAATAAAATATAACTTTTACTTTCTTTGTAAAATGACAAATGTATAAATACTATATTATCTTATATTCATTAAATGTGTACAATTAAAATTATCCAGGCCTTAGAATATTCAGTTTTTATAGCCTGAGAATAGGAGAATGACTTGGAAATCTCAGGTCAAAAAAATCACAAATTTCCATGATTTAGGAAGGAGGAGGTAAGTGTTAGGCATCTTACAATTGGACAAAAATAGAGATGGGATACTGAAGGTATGGAAAACTCATGGGGAGTGGTGAATGTACAGCTGTCAGATCTACTGGACTAATCCATGAGGGTTTGGACCTGCCACATGGAGAACCCATTTTGCTGAGTTGCAGAACACCTTTCTTTTGGATGATTCACTGTCATTTCTGTAGAGATCTTGAGAAACCATGACATTTCTCACTCCAATAATACCCCATCAGTTTAAATCTGACTTTTACTGTGGGGCAGCCAGATACCTCTTCCCATACCACAAAACCATAGTGTGAAGCCATTCACTAAGTCAAATCTTTGTTCTTATAAAATAATCTACATAAAACTAGTTGGCCACAACTTCTTTTATTAACAGAACTCAAACAGCTGACTCAGGAAGGTATAATCTACTGCTCTTCTGTCCTAACATAAGAAATTATTAATATTCTATATTTATCCCCCACCTTGGTTTCAATTAATATAAGATGATAGCCCAGAAAATTAACTGTACAGAAAAAAGGCCTGAGTTGCTAAAACTAGCTTCAGAGAAAAAAATTCTTTCTTGGGCACCTTGCTAGAGTCAAAATCAAAGTCCCCAAATGAGATTTTTTTTTTAACTCAACTAACTAGACCTTAATGCAGATCAGGCACATTGTTTCCCTTCCAGGCCATTGCTAAATCTACCAATACTGTGTTCCCAGCCACCAAAGATGTTCTCTGTACTGCCTCTGCTATCACTGGACCCTGGTGGGAATAACAATCTGTAGAGCTTGAAACCCAAGACCAGTGGACATGTGTGGGATGCAGCCTGTGTGACCTGTGATCCTGCCCCAACTGGCCCCAGCCATATGCTTATGAGAATGATAATGCTGCCCATTAGGCTGCTTTGAAACCTTTTAGAAAGAAAGTCTCTCCTCTTTTTTAAAAATTTAATGTAAAAAGAACTATCTTTTCTCCTTTTATATGACAAATTCATTTCCCACTTCCTCCCCTCTTCTTGATCACTCCACCTTCCCCCAACCCCTATCATACTCCCCATCTGCTCCTCAGAATAGGTAAGGCTTCCCATGGAGAGTTAACAAAGTCTAGCACATTGTTTTGAGGCAGGACCAAGGCCTTCCCTAGTATATCTAGGCTGAGAAAGATATCCCTACAGAGAAAATAGGTTAAAAAAAAACAGAACTAGCATTAGGGATAAATTCTCACTGCCAGTGGCTCTGTATTCTGCTGCAGCCATACAACTGTCACCCACATTCAGAGCACCTAGTTTGGTCCTATGATAGTTCCTTCAGTGTCAGGCCATAGTTGGAAGGCTTCCGTTTGCTCACATAAGCTGTCTCAATGGGTATCCTCATCATGGTCTTGATCCCTTTGCTTATACTCTCACTCTTCCCTATCTTTGGCTGTACTTTGGGAGTTCAGCCAAATGCTCCACTGTGGTTCTCTGCACTGCTTCCATCAGTTGCTGGATGTAGGTTCTTGAATGACATTTGAGATAGTCATGAATTTGACTATAGGGCAAGGCCAGTTCAGGCACCGTCTTCACTATTGCTTAGGGTCTTAGCTGGGGGGGGGTCATTGTCGTACATTTCTGGGAATTTCTCTAGCTCCATGTTTCTTGCTAGCCCCATAATGTCTCCCTCAATCAAAATATCTCTGTCCTTGTTCTCTCTCCATCTCTTTCATTCCCCCATCTCGACCATTTTGTTCCC
>NW_004949236.1:13813-15804 GCF_000317375.1 Microtus ochrogaster | reverse complement strand
ATATTAGAATAATAAATTTCTGTTAACAACTTTGCAATAAATGAGGAAAATCACCTCAAAATGTAAACAATGTATAAGTATCTTTATCAGAGGTAGGAGTATATAATGCAATATGAAAATTTGTCCTAAAAATTATATCAATTTAGAAAATGTCTTAGACAGAGCTAGAAACATACATGCATACAATCTGATAAAATACTTTTGCATAGGTGTACAAATATTGTAAACAGAAATAACAAATACAGTTTAAGTTTGTATCAATATATAAGAAACTATACCAATATAAATTGTCAATAAATAATAGTTCACAAGTATTTACTCTGTTACTCATTATTATTATTATGAGTGTGAAGAAAGTCACACTAAGTTACCTATTATCCCATTCAATTTTTCATCTTCTTCTGCAATCTCTGGGCCTACATAGTTTTTACCCCAACACTCTACCCTATACAGGTAATAATCAAATTCTAAATGGTGTCCCCAACCATAAGGACAAGTGGTTGTTGGGAGAGGGGATTCATATTCCAGAATTGGTTCCACCTGTCATGAGGACAATGTCCTTTTTATGGGATCCTATAAAAGCAAGGTGATGGTTAAATTTCAAGATTTCTGTCTACTATGATTGCAAATTATTTCAGAGTAGTCAATAAGGCTTTCCCAGAGCTCTTATTTGGAGTTCTGGGCAGAAAGCTTGAGAAGATGCACCATTTCATCATTTGGTATTCGAAACTAGTCTTATAGTAGCACTGCCAGTATCATGTTGTAATCTCAACCAGGTGGAGTTCTTGTTGTGGTGCCCCATCTTCTTCCTGGAGACTTCAAAGATTATTGTAGGAAAAAGATCTGTAGGAAACTTTACTGTTTATTGTGGAATACTTAAACATTATTCACATAGACATATATTCAATGACAAATATGATATAGATAAAATAGGCATGGAGAAAGTAAAATTTTTCCTACATTCTTTTTTTCTATCTCATACAAGATGAGACCTGTCATAAGATAGAAACTCTGATTTTTTTTAAACAACATGCTTAGGTTTAAAGAAGGATAGCCATTGTCCACCTCCAAAGCCAGCTCTATATATTTACACACACACATTATATAACATATATATGTATATATATACACACATTCATACATACACACACACATATAAAACACCTTTTTGCTTTGTGATGTTTTCTGGATAGTTATTTTTAGTTTCTTCTTTAAGCATCTAAAGATCCAGGATGTTTTTAATTTTGAAGGTGTGTGTTTTCCTGTAAAGATAAGAAAAGAATGCTGACCCAACTCTATATAATTGTCACCTTTGTGGGTGAGCTGTCATTTCTTTTCAATAGGATTATCTTTTTCAAACTGAATCTTTATTAATTTTTATGGTATCCATAGCTTCTCTTCTCCTGTGAAAACACAAGCAAAACTCCTTCCCCAATGGAGTACATCTCCTGGTTTCCACTGTGAAGTCAATGCATCCTTGAAACATACTGGCTGATTTAATTCAGAAGTTTTTTCTATTACCGAATGTCTCTTTGCTGCACTTTTTCCTTTCTCATTAACATTAAGAAAATTCAAGGTTAATATAGCATTGTGTAATCTATTTCTGGGAATATTTTCCATTCCTCTCTGTTTGTTTAGCATACCTTTTATAGTTCAATTTAACCTTTCTATAACTGCTTGACCTGTAGGATTGTTTGGTGTACCTGTAATATGCTTTATATTATAATAAGCAAAAAAAACCTGCTTCACTTTCTTAGATACATATGCTGGACCATTGTCTGTCTTTATTTGTGCAATAATACCCATTATAGACATAACTTCTAATAAATGCATTATGACTGAATCAGAGTTTTCTGAGCTCAAGGCAGTTGCCCATTGAAAACCTGATTAAGAATCTATGGTTTGGAACACATTTTAATTTTCCAAATTCTGTAAATGAGAACACATCCATCTGCTAGATCTTATTCCTTTGAGCACTTTTTGGGCTATTC
>NW_004949236.1:13137-13678 GCF_000317375.1 Microtus ochrogaster | reverse complement strand
GCTATTGAAATGATGTTTTTCATGAAATTCTGAGGCCTTCAGCACACTTCTAATCAATAATTGATCAATTTCTGCATTACATTGTGCTAGAGGACATTCAAGACCCATATGGGATCTGATGTGTGTTATGTATATTGGACAAAGCCTATTCCTTGATTATGTCTTGAAACTGAATGAGTAATTAAGTCAATTCTGTATCATCTGGTATATATTCAGCCATTTCAATATGCAAGACAACTCTTTCTGCATATTAAGAATAAGCACCTATTTGAGAGGTTCTTTAAAGTCCCTTAGTACCATGAGAATAGCATATAATTCTGCATTCTGGACAGAATTTTTACAGCGTACTTAATTATTCTGATTTTCAACCTGCCTTTCCTGATTTATACACATCAGTATTAAAAGTACAGACTCCAGTTATTGGCATGTCATGTATAATTTGGGGGAAAATCCCAAGTAGTTCTCTTTATAAGGTTAAGTCTATTGCTTTTGGGATAATTGCTATTAATTGCTCCCTTGAAATTAACACAAGCTCTTTGCC
>NW_004949236.1:10249-12089 GCF_000317375.1 Microtus ochrogaster | reverse complement strand
CTCCTGCAACACCTCCCCCTTTTGTTTAAGTAAGAGAGTTCTAAACCTACTACAAAATTACATATAATAAGAACAAATATCCTATTCTGACTAGCTTAAGTCTTGTATAATAAATAACTTGGCCAAGTCATGAGAGAAAAGTAACTACATTTATCCAGTTTTTAACCCCATTGAAGATCCAAGAAGGGAAATAATGTTACCTGAGTAATTAGAAAGTACAATCAAACAACTTCCAAAACATGCATCAAATCACAGAGATAACTGGCTACCTGGGCAATCACCCAAAGTTATGTTTGCAATGCTGAAGCAACCAACATTGGCTAAGGCCTAGAATAATTGACAGGTTATTTTTAAAAGACAAGAATTTTTTCAAAACCATCTTACCCTGCCTTGGCTTGATTCGACAGTTTTGCTTATCCATTTTTGGATACTATATATATTTTATCAGTAGTTGAGTTATGGGCAGTTCCTTGCCCAGAGGCCAGTTTTTCCAAGAAGAAGACAAGCTCCAAGTGGAGTGTCTTTGGTGTTCAACAATCTCTCAAGAATTGATCAGTGTTGCTAGGAACGATTGTGTCTTACTACCACAGAATTCTAATTTAGATTAAATGCCATTTTCTATAGTTCTTTGAAGAGGTTGAAGATTATCTATTTATACAGAATTTAATCTCTATGTATCTAAAGAACCTGATTAATCTGACTATAAATATGACAAACATAGATGACTTTTGATCTACAATTCTTAATATCTATCTACCTTAAAGACTAAGACAGTAAACAACTGTGCAATAATTGAGAACAATGACCTCCAAATATAAACAATGTATAAGTATCTTGATCAGAGGTAGAAATGTACACTGCAATTTGGTAAATATGTGTGTGTGTGTATCAATACATAAAAATGTTTTAAACAGAGGTAAAAGCATGCATGCATACAATATTTAATACGCTGTGCTTCAAGGTGGATTTAAAACCCGCTCAGAAAAAAAATCAAACCAGGTGGTAAGAGACTGTTCAGGCCCGGGGAACCCAGGAGGCATGGAGTTTTTAACTGCTGACTTCACACACAGGCCATGGCTGAGGGAAGGCTGGTGCCAAGTTGAGCTGGCAGCAGGCAGCAGAGCTGGCGGCAGGCAGCTGAGACAGGGAATGGGCTGGGGGTGGGGGAGTGGTCCTAAAACCACACCAGTTTGGAATTATTATTGATAAGAGGGTTATTTATTTGAGGGGGAAAAACTTACAGAACACCGTCCACACAACCAGGAAAGGAGTCTAGTCATCAGACTGGAGCCCGAAGCAAGAGAGCGAGAGGAGGACTGCCGCTGCTTTTGAAAGCAAGAGAGACCATGCCCCAGTGGGCTGGTATCTCAAAGGCGATTGGCTGAAAGAGCAGAAGGAGCTCCTGTAGCATCTCTGTCCTTTTCTTGTATTGGCATAGTAAAGAAACAGGTCTTTAAATCCATAACTATGAGAGGCCATCCTTTTGGTTACAGGGAAGGTAAAGGAATCTTTACCAGAGGCTGAATAACCTTGTTGATAGCCCTTAGATCTGTCACCTCTGTTCATTTTCCAGATTTTTTAACAACAAATACAGGATAATTCCAAGGGCTGGTAGATTCTTCAATATGGTGAGCATCTATCTGCTCCTGTACCAGCTGTACTAAGGCATGCAAGTTTTGTTTTGTTCAAGGCCATTGTTTAACCCATATTAGTTACTCAGTTATCCATTTTAAAGGCACGGCCATTAGTAACTCTGAAGGTTTGTCAATTTCTTTGTGTTCTTTTACAGCCTGGTGACTTTTGCTTATAATACCTTAGAATATCTTCCCCAGAATTATAT
>NW_004949236.1:2244-7411 GCF_000317375.1 Microtus ochrogaster | reverse complement strand
CTGTTGAATGATGCAGTCAAAGAATCCCAAGTTAACTACAAGATAGACCAATTATATTTTCTTTCCTATAAGAGGCAAACTCATAAAACAGGAACAGGAATGCTACTGATTTTGTTGAGTTGATCTTCTATCCTGTCACATTACAAAATGTGTTTTTTAGCCATGGGAGTTCATTGGTAGATTTCTTGGGGTCACTTATGTGTATTATCATGTCATCTGTGAATAGCCAAAGTTTACCTTCTTTCTTTCCAATTTGTAGCCTCTTGATCTCCTTTTGTTGTCTTACTGCTTTAGGTATAACTTCAAGAACTATGTTGAATAGATAGAAATAGGGAGAGTGGGCAACCTTGTCTTGTTCCTGATTTTAGTGAAAATGTTTTGAATTTCTCTCTGTTTAATTTGATGTTGGCTGTTGGCATGTTGTATATCCTTTTATTATGTTTAGATATATTCCTTTTATTCTTGATATCACCAAGATTGTTATCACGAAGAGATGCTGGATTTTGTCCAATTCTTTCTCGGCATCTAATGAGATGGTCATATGTTTTTATTTGTTCAGTTTATTTATATGGTAGATTACGTTGATCGATATTGTATGTTGAACCATTCCTGCATCTCTGGAATGAAGTCGACTTGATTATATTAAATTTAAGACATGATACATGTGTTAGAATGTGAGTGCCAATGTAGGGTAAGTATGAAAGTCTGCAAAAAAAAATCCTAAGAGGGACATCTGCCCTGTCGCAGAAGTGCAAAAATTAAAAAATAATTAATTGAGGAAATTCATGGGAGCCCATGAGTCTGTTTCCATCTTTACTTTAGGTCAGAGAGTTCAAGCCTGTGAAAGCCAACTAACAAGATTTCTGGCCAAAGGCATGGTCACTAGATGGCTTGTTTCTCAAGGCCAAATAACAGGATGTTTGACAAGGTCATGGTTACTAGATATTTTGAGTATTGAGGAGGTAATTATGCTTGTTTGTACCTTTTATCATGGTATGGAAGTCTGTTGCCTGCTCCCTTTTCTTGGTGTTTATAAGAGCTTTGAGAACCAAATTTGGGACTGCTACCGTATTCACTGAGAGCCCTTCCAGCTCCATATTCTCTTTCATCTCCTTCTTTTATTAATGTTCGCTCCTCAGTGAGGTATGTTCAAATGGTCAGCTGGTCGCAACACCAATTTTCCCCCAGTGGCTTTCTATATACCTGTCTTTAATAAAGTATATTTGAAACTGATAAATCATAAACTGTCAGTTTTGACCACATAAAAGGACTGATCCAAATATGGGGCTATCCCAACTGTTTGACCTCAGGCAGAAAAATACCCCATGACTACCAATCTGTTCATATTTTCAGATCCTGCTTGTCCTGTGTGACACATAGATACTTTACCATATACCATCTGATGTCCAGACCCAGGACTGAAGATCTGAGGATAAAAATTCCTATTTGTTAGACTTGCAGACCAGCTTATAATAGCATGCACCATTAATTCCAGTAGCCATAATTACATGCCTCTTTAAACCCAGTAGCTATACTAGTTACTGGGAGGTACACACCTTTAATCCCAGCCCTAGAGAGGATTATAAAATGGGAGGAAACAGCTCTCAACAGCCTAATTCTGAGATTCCTGGAGGCATAATAATCATTTGAGACTGAAGTTGAGGTAAGAACCATTGGCTGGCTGGTTTGCTCTTTGTATCTTCTGTTTGAACTCCAATTTCTCACCCTGAGTTTTTATTAATCATCCTCAAGGAACAGATGCCAAGAACCTTTTATGTATTCCCTCTGACAATATCTTTTCAGCAGCAATATTCGTATTAAATGAGGATGGTCTCCATTGTATTCTCCAGAGACCATTATTCAATATGGCATTCAGTAAGATTTGAAATGGTTTAAAATGTATCTTCATATAGTCTTTGTAATAAGATATAAGCAGGTATGTTTTTAATCAGAGATCTACTTTGTTTATATTTCTCCTCAATTATGATTTATTATTTTCCTTCTTTTTACTCTATTCCACAGGACACCATGTGTTCCATGGCTAAAACCTGAACCTCTGCTCATGTACACATACAACATTTATCACCTTCTGACATCACAAATACCTAGTGGTTCATCATTTCCCTTAATACTGAGAAATCAAAATATGTTTTGGATTTCTGTACCCATTTATCTTCAGATATCACTGGTGACACAGTAGCAGTTTTCTCTACTTTGTATTCACTATAGGTGTCTTAAAAAATTCCTCCCCTATCCTTGATTCACAAGTCCCCTTGCTTTTGAAATTTTAAGGCAATATTCCTGGAGAGAAGTGAATATATGCCTAATCATCTCACATAGTGAGAAAAGGACAGATCAAAGCAAGGGCACTTCCAAATGCCAACTTCCTTATATGATAATAAATCCTAATTAAAGAAATGCCACTTCTGTTTTAAGACTCCCTAGAGACCCATGGAATTCTTTGTCCATTTAGCTGTCACCATTGATGGTGGTAATCTAATAGTTATCTCAACCTTCATGAGCTTCCTGTTTTTCTCATAAACTAATCACCATATCAAGGGTTTTATTATACTATACTAGAGAGATATAAATAAATGTCTACTTATCCAAGGTAGAGAACTGATAATAGACCAAAATTTGGATGCCATCAAAACATAGCAGAGTTCATTGATATATTTATCGGGATTACTCCCAAGAGTACAGGCAGGGGCTTACTTACAAGAGCATAAGCATCTCAAAGACTGATTTATCACCAAAGCCTGCCCTAACATGATGGCCAAACATAAATACTCTAAAAATGAAGCAAACAAAGAGATAAAATGGTATGAAGAGTATATTTTCTATGTAGCTCAGTTCCTCTGAAATCCTTCTTTGCATGTCAACTGACCTGTCCTTCTTCTATATAGCTCAATTTGTCTGAGAGAATTTCTCTACAGTCTTTGCTTTTCCTATATGCTAAAAGGTGAAAAGCCCAAAGGATCTGGCCAATTTCTGGAACATCCTGAAAGCATTGATTTGCTTAAATCCTGAGTTTTATGTGCGTCATTGAGGATAGAATGCTTCTTCTCCCTTTTTTTATTATTAAAATTTCCCCCCCTCCCCCCTCTTTTCCCTCCCCCTCCCTCCACTCCCCACACCCCACTCCCCTCCCTCTTCCTCTCCAGTTCAAAGAGCAGTCAGGGTTCCCTGCCCTGTGGGAAGGCCAAGGTATTCCCCGCTCCATCCAGGTCTAGGAAGGTGAGCATCCAAACAGGCTAGGCTCCCACAAAGCCAGTACATGCAGTAGGATCAAAACTCAGTGCCATTGTCCTTGGCTTCTCATCAGCCCTCATTGTCCACCATATTCAGAGAGTCCAGTTTTATCCCATGCATTTTCAGTCCCAGTCCAGCTGGCCTTGGTGATTTTAACATCCTGTTTCTTCAAGGTCTTCCACCAAAGCTGGAAGAGTTGTTACAGAGGAAATTGCTACACAATATCAGGTACTGCAGACATTGTGCATTGTGCAACTCAGTTAAAATTCATAGTGAATTTAAGATATAGATGATAGCATGATATTTTAAAAGGTTTCAACTTAGGTAGTAAGAAAATTTGGCATATTTATTTACAATGAATAAGGAAATACATAGTCTACAAAATTCTTTTAAGTTCTGAGAGAGACATGTTCATAGGCCTCAGTCTCAGTGCTCTTCTTCATCAGAACCTCTCTTCACTTACATGCTGCTATGTCCTTCATCACCCTTTCCCAGCCTAACAGGCCCTTCCCCGAGTCTCTGTAAGCCATGACAGATCTCTTCCCTCAGACAGAAAAACATTCCCCACATGATCATTAACTAGGTATTGTGTTTCTCGTGCTGACTTATATATCAGCCCAAATTGTATGAGAGCCAGTGCTTTTCCACAGAAGATTTAGCCACATTTTGATCCATTACAAATTCCTGAGAACACTTTCAATTTACTAGCCCTTCACAAGATGCCCTCAGTGTTTCCATTTCTTGCAGGAATATATCTGTATGGTCCTATCTAGCATGTTTATATAATTACCAAAGAAGTTTTTAATTCACTTTCCCAGTCAGACAGTATGCTATATCTTCATATCCAGTGATTTTCGCTGAAGATCAGGGGTTTAGCATATTCTAACTAAAGTCAGAAAACTTTGTGCCTCTTGTTTCCTTAGCTTCTTTCCTTAGCTGAGTTTAACAACTATTCTTTTTTTGAAATAAGTCATGACCCTGAGTGCAATAGTTCTCTGTATTCCCAACTGGTTCCTGTGAATTACTGACTTTTGGTTGTATCTGGGTACCAATGTTTTACAGGTGGGTCAGAAGTTATTTTATTTCAAACTTTTCTCTTGGTCTAAACCCCCCTAAGGTTTATAGTTAGTGGGCAGAGAGCATATATAAAACCAATAAATTTGTATTTCTTCATTAATTGTTGAACAATGAATAATCTTACTTTCCTCTTTAAATAGAGTTGTAGAATTCAATGGCATCCACTCCATGTTTTTAGATTGAGAACATAGCACATGCTTTTGTAGCACTTAATAGATATATTTGACTTAAATTTTAGAAATGTTTCATATGTAAATTCGTCTAGGATAGGGCACTATTCACAATTCCTGTCATTGCTTGGGCAAGAAAAATAACTTCTATTATAATTCTAATTCAGCACTGTGATTAGTGTGCATTAGGTTTTATAAAGACCAAAAAAAAATCCTATTGCAGATTATGACATTGATCCTTTTTTATAACTGATACTTCATTAGATATCCAATAATTCCCGAATGACTACTTTTTTCTGCATGGTGTTTCCATGCAAAAATGTTCCACATAGGTTTCATAAAATTATCAACTTAATTGTTGAGTAGAATGACTTTTGTTAGACTGGAGTCTTGTGAACCACTCATACTTGTACCCTAATCTCTTATATGACAGATGTTGATATTTTGAACAATTTCCGTATGAAATGTTTTTGCCTTTAGGGAAAGTGAAATAATAAGTACCTTCCCAAGAATGATGTTTCTTTGGAGACTCTCACAATAAACTTATAATTCCTTTTGGTAATTATCCAGTCAAAAGTTTTAGAACTTTTCAGCAACTAATACCAGTGGAGACTCAACTACTGCAAGTGAAACCAAAGTTGAAGTTCGGCAGGGAACTGAAATGACAG
>NW_004949236.1:0-1064 GCF_000317375.1 Microtus ochrogaster | reverse complement strand
CAGTACTCACTGTGTCTGGAAGTTTGGGCAGCAAGTCCATGAAGACTCTAGGAATCACCATCACCACAATCTTCCTTCCATTTTCAGCCTGTAGCATGCATGGTAGTATGAGGAAGTCAGGAACATTGGTTCTGGTACACATTCCTCAGCCTGCAGCATGTTGGAATGATCAAGTAAGGAGCTAAGGTTATCATTCTGATTCTTCTGTGAGAGCATTCACAGTTATGATGTCAACAGGGCTGGTATCCTTCTGCTGAATACATCAAACCAGTCATATTTCTTGATCCACATCCTGTAAAAAATACAGACATGCTCTTGACCACAAAGTAAAACAGGATTAAGTCCTCTCCATAGTTCAGTTCAAGGGTCTCTCCACCTCACTTTATCAAAGGTCACCTTGGTGTCATCATGCAAAAATCTGTCTGTTGTAGGTGTAGGTTGCTCATGGTAATCCATATTCAAGAAATTTAGAGTAAATATGCATGGATTAAGGCATTATGTGTCAATGAAGGCATAATTTTCATTTTCATCTTTTCAAATTGTGTTTTTAAGGATGCTCCACTTTTTTGTCTTTGAGGATTATAATAAACACGTTGGGAACAAAATTGCTGAATGCTTTAATAACATATCAAAACCCATTGTCCATCTTTATGATTTTGGGGGTTCCCATGGATGAGAAGCATTTTAAGCAATGATTTTTTATATGCTCAGTGGCTTCTCCAGTTTGGGAAGTAGTCATCAAGAACCTGTCATATGCATATATCTCAATTTTCCAAACTCTGCAATGTGAATAACATCAACTTGCCATAAATGCTAAAAGTCGTCATCAGGGATTTCCTAAAACATTCAGTACAGGTAAATACTGTGGGCATACATCACATTGGTTAAAAAATTGGTGAGCAGATCCTTATCTTAATTTAAATTGTTTTCTTTTTTTTTAATTTATTTATTTATTGAGAATTTCTGCCTCCTCCCCGCCACCACCTCCCATTTCCCTCCCCCTCCCCCGATCAAGTCCCTCTCCCTCATCAGCTTGAAGAGCCATCAGGGTTCCCTGACCTGTG
>NW_004949235.1:590982-591510 GCF_000317375.1 Microtus ochrogaster | reverse complement strand
AAAATATTATTTGACAATTTATGCTTAAGGGAATGTGGGATAAAAATCCTCTGTTGCTGATAAAAATGCAAACTGATACAGCTACTTTGAACATTAGTATGGTAGATTTTCAGAATTAGGTAATGTATTACCTTAAAGTTAATAATACCCTTTTGGGCCTATTTTACATAGCAGAATTATTTTATCATAGACAGAACCTAAAAACAACCCAAAACATACCTCTTTTATATCAATGAAAATCATCATGTTTTAAATAGCCATAAACATTATAAAGAATCAAAAGAGCCATTTATCATTCAGCAACATCATCATTGTGGTTGTAGTGGGGTGAGAGGCTTTAGTTGACCTTCGCCATGTGGGGCAGCTCAGAACCCCCATCTCATCATAAGCATTGCGAGCTGTCAAATTCAGATCTAAACATGGGCTGACTTAGAAGCTCAGCTGGGCTGTTTACATGGCAATAGTTCTTGAAGACAGTGTAGCCCTGTACCCATGTAAACAGAGCTGGAAATTTATTTATTTATTTTG
>NW_004949235.1:547486-558187 GCF_000317375.1 Microtus ochrogaster | reverse complement strand
GGGCAAAGAAATGCCCATACCTCAACCACTGACAGAGATACAGAGCATGCATCAATGGATAAAACAGGACTGTCCTATCCTGCCAAGACAGGGTAAGATAGTTTTGAAAAGTTCCTTGCCTTTAATAATGGTATGTCAGTTATATTAGGCCTTAGCCAAAGTTGGTTGCTTCAATGCTGCAAATGTGACCTTGGGTGATTGCCCAGGTAGCTAGTTGTCTCTGTGATTTGTTGCATGTTTTGGAAGTTGTTTGATTGCACTTCCTAATTACTCAGGAAACATTATTTCCCTTCTCAGATCTTCGATGGGGTTGAAGACTATATAAATGTAGTTACTTTCCACTCATGACTTGGCCAAGCTATTTATTATACAAGACCTAAGGTATTTAGAATAGGATATTTGTACTTATTGTATATAATTTCATAGTAGGTTTAGAACTCTCTTACTTAAACAAAAGGGGGAAGTGTTGCAGGAGGTCCTTCCGCTCCTCCAGCCAATAGCCACTGAGATACCATCCCATTGGGGCGTGGTCTCTCTCCCTTTAAAGAAGAGGCCACTTCCCTTCTAGCTCTCTCTTACTTCCTGCTCTGCTTCCAGTGACTAGACTCCCTTCCTGGTTGTGCAGAGGGCTGTTGTCTGGGACGGTGATCTGTAAGTTTTTTTTTCCTTTAAATAAATAACCATTCTATTAATCATAATTCTAAACTGGTGTGGGATTGTTTTTGACTTAAGCCTTTGCCTTCACCAGACACTCTTCAATATCCAGTAAACAAGCTGCCTAGAGAGGAAATCCCAACTGCCCATCTCTGGCCTATTTATCTGGACTGTTACTGTGAAGGAATTTATGGCCCACTTGCCGTCATGAACGGAGGTTATCTGGAGGTGACAGAAGCAATAAGGAGGTGTAACATTTCATTCCCCCCACAACATTTCCTCTACTTCAGCCTGACACCACATGGAGGAGTCTTAGTTAGAATTTCCCGGCTCTAGAGAATACCTAATTCTCAGATGGCAGCTGACGGAAAAGCTAATTGATTCAGAATGACTGCTAGCCTTCATTTTGATTTAGGTTTTAAATAATGAAGGAGGGCAGCAAATCTCTGACAGCTGTACACATGGGTGCAGATCCTGAGACAGCCCCAGGACATCCCTGCTGACTTCAGCAAAGGCAGTGGCCTCACAAACTGTGGTCGCGAGTTACCTGCAGGTCAGTGGCCTATCTTGCTCACTCAGTCAATCTCGCCTTACTCAGCCTTTCCCCTTATCATTCATGTTGATTTTTCAAATTAGAAAATGTCAAAAGCCAATGGTGGCTATTGGAGTAAAAAGAAAACAAAACCCACAAAGATCTTCACACACTATCCTAACACCATCAAAGGATTGCTCTTCCTTCCTATTGTCTGTAGAAAGCATGGCCCCAGGAATGGCAACCTTCACCAAAGGTTCTCTCTTATGTTATTGTATGTGTTATTGTCCCCATTTCGGGATCCTTGTTCATGATTCCCCTGCTGGAAAAGGAAGCTCTCAGTAGACTCTCCTCCTACCAAATTCAGCTTAGTAGGAACTTTCCCACAATTTAGGTAGCTTCTGAAAGTTTATACAATTAGTAGAAATTTCATAAAATTGACTTAAAGATTTTATAGATAGTTTATTGGTTCTAATTTTGCATGTGTGTTGACTGCTGCGGCCGGCTGACTTGGAACTCGCTATGTAGCCAGGCTGGTTTTGAACTCACAGTGATTCTTATACCTCAACCTCTTCATTTCTGGGATTATAGGCATAAAGCACCAGGCACAGCTAAAACGCACAATTAGCACTGTTGAGGGACCCCCAGAAGCATAGTTTTTCTCATGGAAGTAGAGCCCCCATCTCTTGAGAATCCAAACCAGGTGAGTTTCTGGCTCTGAGCTATTGTGTCCATTGCCTTTGAGGACACAGGAAGTCATGGGATTAGCTGTGGATCAGTCATTGATTTTCTGTTGGAAGAGTTTGCACCTCACGAAGCTGAAAACCATTTAATATCAGCCTGCCTGCCTGCCGGTTCCCACTTTTGCAGCTCATGGACACACTCCACATACTACCTCAGTTTCTCACCTTAGAAGGTCAGAAGACAGCATACCTACAGGGAAAGCATCCCAAATGTGTACCCAGAAGTACTTCTCCAGAAAGATAAGCTGAGTCCCATGCCTCCTGACTTAAAATGGAAAACTAGTACCAAGAGAAAAACTAGGACAAATAGAATTGCTCAGACACTGCAAGAAGAGAGTCATTTACAAGGGTTTACATGGGTCCTAATGCCACAAAATCAGAGCAGACAGCCACGAGAGGTGTGAATAAACAGGGAGCAAGAGCCAAGAAACGTAAGCTAAGACATGGAACAAAAGCAAATGAGGAAATGGGGGAAGTGAAGACACCGTAAGCATGAATTGATCCAGGTTTATGCCCATCAAGGAAAGTTCTAGAAAGAAGAGAGAGAATTGGGTGGGAGGTAGCTAAATAAACAATAGGAGAAAGTTAAAATTGAAGACACCAAGATCTTCTGGTAAAGGGCTCTGGGAAGTGGGCAGTGGACCACACAGAGTGTTTACCTAATGTTCAGCCACCCAGGGCATCTACTGCACCATCCCACTGTCGATGCCCAACCTGCCCTGCATCCACAGCAGGTCCGATTCAGTCTGGACATATCCAGACAGCACTTTCTGGTGCTATCATCCGGTCCTGCTTCTCCACAAGCCTTCCTCTTCTGCATCAGCCCCTCTGTTCACCTAGTTGCCAGATGAAGAATTGAGGTTCTCTGCATTCACTTTCTCTCCTGACGCATCCCTGCCTTAGTGTGATCGCTAATCCAAGTGTCCTATGGCTTCCTGAAGCCTCTCCTGCCTCACTCCCTACCCTGCAGGCAGATTATCTGCCACTCCCAGATTCTCCCTTTCCTTGGGCTTTGTGTCCCTTCCAGCTGTGTCCCCAGCCGCAGCTCGCTCTGTCCATTCCCACCGTAACCCTTTGGGCTGTGCTTTGCTTTTTCTAGTATTTACCCCATATCCCTTCATGGGTCCTTATCATTCATGACTCTGCTTAAGTGTCACCTCGGAAAGGTCCCCTCCCCAACACTTCAAGTATCCCTCATCTTCTCTAAGGTTATCTCCTCATTGCCACCCAGAAGGTGACTTCCAGGAGAGTCGAATTGATGATTTTCAGACTCTCGGCCTTCAGGCACTCTAAAAATATAGAAAACACTTTTGGGGGGCAGATGAATGAAAAAGTTAGCCTACATCACTACAGTGATAAATAGCAGAATGTAAAATAAATGCAAATAAAAACTCCCCCAAGAAAGGGAAAAGTAAGCTACAAAGAAATCATTTCAACATAGAAAATACATTGGAATTTCAAAATTCAGAGGGGAAATGATTTTGAAAAAAGAATTAGATGCCTAGCCAAATTTTCAATAAAATCTGAAAACAAAATTTCTGAACGAGACTGAAAATTTACCCTTTATAAACACTATTAGATGCACTCAAAGAAAGAAACTGGGAGGCAGGAATAGGGGGGTCCAAAGACACGGATCACCCTAGCAAGTGGTCAGCACACAGTAGAACAGGTAAGGCTCACAGGAAAACTGTTCAAAATATGCCGTGATTAGAAACAGGAAAGCCTGCCCTGCCTGAAGGGAAGACCTGACCCAGCTAAACTTCCAACTTGTGAAGGAATAAAAAAGAAAGCTTTGAGCAGTAAAGGAAACCCTTGAAAACAGAAAGTCAGTGCAAATGAAACCCAGCAAAGTGGCCATGTTCCAGCCTCTGCAAGCCCCTCAGCCACATGGTTCTGGCTTTACAGTCAAGGATACAAGAATCCTTGTGGAATCGCCGCAGCTAAGGAAAGCCACTGAGGCTCGCATGGATCAGATATATCTCTATATGGAAGCCCAGAGGGGTGCCCTTGGAGACCCCAAGAGGTTAGAGATGCCAGAGCTATGAGCTACCTTGCCAAGGAAAGCTAGGAAGAGGGAGTGGAACCATCACAGAAGACAGAAGTGTGTTGCAGTCAATAAAGCTGAAAAAAGTTGGACATCTGAAGAAAGCTTTGACATCAGACATCAGAAACAGAATTTTGAGTTTGCGCAGACTGTTTTTGGTCTTGCTTTGGTCCAGTATTTCCTCACCATGCTCCGTTTCCTCCCTTTTGGAATGGCAATGTACATTCTGTGCCATTACATGTTGGAAGCATGAGATCTGCTTTTTAATTTTGATCTTAAAGTGGATTACAGTTACGAGATTGCCATGAGTCTCTAAAGAGACTGAATGTTTAAACAGTGTTGAGATTATGATAGACCATGGGAATTTTGAAGGTGCACTGAAAGTATTTCTCTATTGTGATATGGCTACAGGCCTGTAGGGGCCAAAGAGTGGAATGTGTTGGTTTGAATAAGAAAGGCCCCCATTGATTCATAGATCTGAATGCTTAGTCATCAGAAAGTGACATTATTTGAGGTGGATTAGGAGTGTTATGAGTGGCCTTGTGGGAGCAGGTGTGTCCTTATTGGAGGAAGTGTGTCACTGGAGGTGGGCTTTGAGGTTTCTGTGCAATCTCTTCCTACTGCTGTGTATCCGGGGATCTCAGCTCCTTCTCCAGCACCATGTCTGCCACCATGCTCCCTGCCATGACGATAACAGACTAAGCAAGCTCCAGTGACACACTTTTCTAAGAGTTGCTGTGGTCACGGTGTCTCTTCACCACAACAGAACACTAAGCATGCTGTTACCACGGTGTAGCTGAAACACGCAACACGCAACAACCCTACTTAGTTTACTGGGGGGATGTACAGTCTTGGTGAGGTCAGTGTGCAGAGAGAGCTGAAGATGGCGCGGCCAGCTTTTGAAGGCTGCCTAGCACATGTACACAGGGGGATGATATGACTATGTCATACGCAGATGACGGAGCTCACGCATGTGTGTAAGGGCTCACATAGCTGCCTCAAACGTAGGTGATGAAACCATCCCGCAGGTGGGTCACACCTGAGGACTTGTCCACACATACATGGCTCTGGTCCAGAAGTGTCAGCCATGTTAGTTTGGCTGAAATCATAACAGTAGGCTCCTTCAATTCTTCTCTTAGGACACTGGTGTTGCCATACTGAACATTCTAGATGTCTCATAATGTGTTCTTTTGAAATAGCCAGTGATCTATTAAAAAGATTAAAGTAATAATACTAATTTTAAAATCTATTTGTTGTGTAGTTGCCATTACCTCTTGTGTAGATCCATTTCTGTATCTGGAACCATCTGTGCCATAATATCATCAACTCCATTAGCTTCTGTCCACATGAACAGGCCTTCTCTTTTTCATGCTTGACGAATATTTTTGTAGAGTACAGCCATCTAAGTAGACTCTTCCCCTGTTACTGTCTGCTCTTGTAAGTTCTGTCATATTTGAACACAAGTTACCCTACCTCCTCTACACCCTCTGTAGCTGTAGTCGAGATGAAATTCCTCTTTTCAATTTCAGTCACAGCTTTGGTCTTTAAGTACTTGATGCTCTTGATCTTACAGGGCAACAGCTTCTCCAGAGAACTGGTTAAAGAACTTCACAGAGAAAGGACGACATTTTTGATGGCATCTGAGCATCTCCTTGAAGGAGCTGGAGATGTCATTTCCTACGAGGAATGGGAGATGGGCACACACGCTCACTATTTTTTAAATGTATTTCTTGGCGTCTGTATGTGCCATGGGATGCATGGGAGGTCAGAGGAGAACTGGCAGGAGTTGGAGCTCTTCTTTTAGCATGTGGGTCCTCAAACTGAGCTCAGGTCATCACTGTTGACACAGCTTCTACCTCCTGAGCCACTCCCCTGAACCACAGGCACTTCTAAATTTATATTTACCAGAATCTAACTTTTTGATAAATTTAGTTTGCTATAATTAAATAGGGCCAATAAAACAATGGAGTAAATCAGTCGAGCTGATGCTCACCACTGCTTTGAAGAGTGGAGAGCTAGGTATCTGGGGAGGACCATGGGTTCCTACATGCCACAGCCTCCCCCCTCCCCCCTCATGTTCAGGTCACTGTCTTGCCACTCCTCAGCAGGAGGGCTCTTCAGGTTAGCATTACAGATGCTAGCTCCTCTAAGTTACTGACTACCCCCCCCAACCTTCCCATGTCTGAGGAGCAGGAAGAGAAGGTGCTTTTGTTTGAAGGCCCGTGGAAGTTATCACATCATAGCATCAGTGTGTGGCACAGGAAAGTGCTCACTTACTGGTAATCAGGTGGCAAAGGGAGAGGAAGGGCCGGAATTCCAGCATCTTCAAGATGTCAATGATTTCAGATCTCCCAAAGTCCAAACTGGGCACTGGGCCTGTGAGACATGGACCTTTGGAGACATTTAAGACCTCACTTGCCACAAAGTGAGTGATCTAAGTCAAGTGCCCTGAGCACATCCCTTGACTCGGCCTCAACAGAGAACCCCTCCTTCACGAACCCAAGCAATAGAAAGTACTTCCAGATGATGGCAGAACTAAGGTCTGCTCATGATGACTTCAGAGGCAACAACTGTGAACTGCAGATTGACCTATCCATGTCTGACATCCTCACTGGATAGCTGAAGCAAGACTATGCTGAGAGTATGTTAAAATTTTGCATTTACAGCATGTTAAAAGAGTCTTAGAAAACTGGTAACTCTCCCTCCTGTGTGGGGCCCCAACTCAATGTGGGTGACGAGGACATCCTCCTTATGGTATCTTAAACACCCAGCCTAAGAATTTATCCCCCCATAATTATTTGTTCTGTCCCTTTAAGAGACAAGCCACGCCCACTCCCTTCCTGCTTGCAGCCTTAGTCTCTCTTTTTTTTTTCTGTCTTCCTCTTAGAGAGGCGGGTTCTCTCTCTCTCTGCCCTGCTCCCTTCCATAACCACTAAATAACTACCCAACCTCACTCTGCATGGTGTGCCTATTTGTCTGTCTCTCACCCACCGCCCACATGGCTCGCTGCAGGAGATGCCCCAGGGACCAGCCACCTTTGGAGACCTGCCTCGTGGTCTCATGTGCTGTCCCTGACTAAGACTGGCTGCTCTCGGGACCCCCTGCCCCCTGCCTGCCCTCTGGGATCCCGCAGCAAGCTACTCGGGGATCCGCAGCAATCTTTAATAATCCATTACACTGGTGCTGAGACTCGAGAGGCTCTCCCACCCCAGTTTCTCTCTGGGGTTCGGGATCCTGAACCAAGTATTTTTTTTTCTTCACAACCACATATTCCGTATGCCTAAGCGAGATTTCTACAGTGTGATCTCTACTAACACCCCTGGCTTCGGTTGGTAAGTTTCCCCCATTCTGCTATGGTTGCTTCCCTCAGTTAAAATTGTGTTTGGACTGACCCGCGGTCAGTCAGCCCGTGCTAGCTCTGCACACTTTGTGCGGTGCATTCGACTGGGGGCCCAGGGTCCCTTAGATTCTTCTTTTTATTTTTTTCCATTTGTTTTCTTTTTTCCCCCTTGCCATAAAAGGCCGCTCGGAATGGCATCTGGCCTCTCTGGCTTCTGAGTCACCCCAACAGGATCCAGCCAGGCCATAGCACCCCACCTGAGGGCAGGGGACGCCCTGCAATGGGTCCCTGTGGTGTTCGTGCCTATTTGCACCTGCCTATAGGGGGAGATGTCCCATTATAGGCCTTCTGGTGTTCCACACAGGTTTTCACAATTTCTGCTGTGAGTAGCAAGCCATCCATGCCCCCCACCCCGGGATGGAAGACTTTTAGAGGCCCAAAACCCACAAGCCTTAATGCCTACCCTCACTCTGCCCGTGTCCGCCAGCTCCACTCTTATGGGAGCTTTCTAACTACTGTCAGTGCACAGGCAAATGGACCCTGCCATGGTTACTGCTGCCAACAAGATTGGTCGGATCCACGAGGTGGCTTTTTTCAATTCCTGCCTTTTGCTCCCCACCATGGCTTGTGGCATGGCGGCTCAGCCACAGGGCAGATCACACCTCTAAGTCTCTCTTATTAGGCTTAAAATCACTGCAGCTCAAAAATTGTGGCTTTTCCATACATGTGACCGCTGCCATTTTGATTGGGGTCAGGTGACTTCACTGCCATCTTGGCTGAGAGCCAGGTCAGGTGACCAAGTTTCACCATCTTTACTGAGGTATTCCCTGCCTGATTCCCCAGTGTTAGCTCTGCTGGCTGAGAGCCTGGTCAGGTGACCAGGTTCTCCCATCTTTACTGAAGTATACCCTGCCTTGTCCCCCGGTTTACTTTTTTTTTCTTTCACTAAATTCCTCTTGATAACTCTGTTGCATGAATGTTTGCACAGTGGCATGCTTTTGGTAGGGCCCACCAAGAACATCCACTTTCCCTAATTCCTGTTCACTCTGTGTGTGTGTTCATACATGTAACTTAAATGCACCCATGTTTACTATTAAATGTTATAATTGTTCATTATATCTCATTTCAGACTACAAAAACAATAAGTCTCATATTTTAAACTGGTATATACTTTTAAGTCTCTTACAAAAATACTTTATATTTAATCCAACCCTCATTTAAAATATATTAAGCTATTCTCTACTATTGTTAGTTCTGCCTTTAACCTTCTACTGCAAACAGTTTTTCTTCTTTTTGTCTTTTTATGAGTGTAAATCTTACCTGTTAAGAGCCAGTACAGTCAAGCTCTGACCCAATTCTCCAGGCAGATTCTATACTATAGTTATACCTGATAAATAGCCCTCAACTGCTCAGAGATCTGGGGAATATGACATTTAAATATTTAATTATTAAAAAATATTTTCATAACAAAAAGAGACAGGTTGGCTCCTAGCAGCAGCACTCTATTTCCTGCAAAGAAGACAGATGACAAATGGGCACACAACAACATCCATCCACAGTTCACTTCAACTGCCAAGTGCTGACCACTGGGAAAAACTGCCTTTCATCTAAACTGAATATCTCCTGACGTGGACAGAATTGCTGGAATCGACAGCCTAGCTGCTCAGGTCAAGGTATGCTTGTCTTCCTACAGATTTCTAACCCACAGGATCTTCTGGAGCCTGGCAGGCCCCGAGCCAAACAGCAAAAGACCTCTAGAGACCATGGAGGACCCTGAGGAGTAGCTCTTAGTGCCAACCAAGTAAGTTCTCTGTCATTTTTTAATCAGTAACTCAAGTAAAATTTTTATCCTTCTCAAAGATCTCTGATGCAGTTTGACAGCTGAGAGGTTTTTGTCACCAAACAAATTTCAGATCAAATTTCTCTCTCATGATGCCTTTCATAGTCTTAAAAATACTTTTCGCCGGGCGGTGGTGGCGCACGCCTTTAATCCCAGCACTCGGGAGGCAGAGGCAGGCGGATCTCTGTGAGTTCGAGACCAGCCTGGTCTACAGAGCTAGCTCCAGGACAGGCTCCAAAGCCACAGAGAAACCCTGTCTCGAAAAAACCAAAAAAAAAAAATACTTTTCATTGTGCAAAAATTTCTGACATAAATATGCTACTGTTTATACAATGTATATGTCTAAAACTTCTGTTTTCACAAACCCAAAGAATTCTTGTAAGTTCCAGGGAGCCGAGTTAAAGGATCCACCTTAAACAAGTCAGATACATCCCCCTCAATTCCCTGGTCCTAAATTTTTTTTCCCTTAATTTAACTTTGTCCTCTGTTCTGCCAATACCTCAAACAGGTATAAGAGACACCAGACATTTCCATACCACAAACACTGGACAGGAGCAAAGAGACCAACCATGCCAGGATGTGGCCAGCACCCAGCCTTCTCAAGTTCCCCTCAAAGATGATGGCCACAAATAAGCAGTAAGAAGTCTTGGGAATCCACTGACCCAATTTCTTTAACCTGTGGTGCCTAATCTCCCATCTTTTTATTATAAAAAAAGAGATGGGAATGTAATTATCTGTTCTGTCCCTTTAAGAGACAAGCCACAGCCACTCCCTTCCTGCTTCTCTCTCTTCTCTGTCTCCCTTTCAGAGAGGCCGATTCTGTCTTTCTTCTCTCTCTCCCCCTCCCCCCTCTCTCTACCTCTCCATTCTTCTCCCCTCTCCCTTCCCTTCCATAACCATTAAATAAATATCCAACCTCACTCTGCATGGTGTGCCTCTGTCTGTCTCTCACCCACCACCCACATGGCTCACTGCAGAGGATGCCCCCGGGGACCAGCCACCTTCAGAGACCTGCCTCATGGTCTCATGCACAGTTCCTGCCTAGGAATGGCTGCTCTTGGGACCCCCTGCCCACTGCCTGCCCGCTGGTCCTGCAGCAAGCTACTTGGGGATCCACAGAAATCTTTAATAATCCATTACACCCCCCCACACACACACAGTCTGGTTTCTGGGTTTTGCTGTCTTGAGGTGGCAGAGGTAAGCAGATGGGTCTTCATGTCTTCTTTGCCATTACATTACCTAGAAGCCATAGCTAGCCAAAGCAATTTGGACTTGCCATGTCTATATGGAAGATAGATTTACTAGGTGCCATATCTACACAGGAAGCACTCACATGGAAGGTGGATTTACTAGGTGCCATGTCTATACAGTATAAACTTATATGGGTGATTGATTCATTAGCTACTATGTCTACACAGGATAAACTTATGTGGGTGATGGATTCACTAGGTGCCATGTCTATACAGGATAAACTTACATTGAAGGTGGATTCCCTAGGTGTCATGTCTATACAGGATCAACTTACATTGAAGGTGGATTCCCTAGGTG
>NW_004949235.1:530414-547386 GCF_000317375.1 Microtus ochrogaster | reverse complement strand
GTCTACACAGGATAAACTTATATGGAAGATATTTACCTGGTGTGCAGAGGTGAATGTGTTTAGCACATCACACATGCCCCTGAGTTTACTCTGTGGGTAGGACATCACTGTGACAGCTAGAGCCCTTACCCGGGCTTCAGTCACACATACAATGTGACTTTTTATTTCCACGGGACTGAGCAGGTGCTTGCCATTTTCTGCACATTTTGGCCCTGGTCTTCATTTTCCTGGATCCTAAATAAAGATACCTGTTTGTTCCTATGCTGTTCTGGATTACACAGCCCCCTAAAAAACAGGAGTAAAATTCTCTCTGTGTGTGTGTGTATATGTATGTGTGTGTGTGCACATATGCTCACAAATACATAACTCAGTCAATATACTATCAAACCCACAGGGATTTGTACCAAAGGTGACTCACATGGCTGTTCCCCATGAACATATACTGATGTTGGATGGAAGTCACCCAACATAGTACCCTGATTTTCCCCACAATTCCTAAAACCCCAAAGCAGGGGCCTTATTTTTGTCTAGCAGTGGGATGAGTATAGACCTCTGCAGGTTTGATGTAGAGTGAGCTAGTAAGACCTTTACAAGACAGAATTGTTCCCAGGAGTCTGCAAATTATATCTTGATTCTATTCAGTTTGACAAATGTCTTTCATTTCCATTTGAATAAGGACAAGGGAACTGAATTCAGGCACTGCTGACTGGATTGTCCTCACTGACAGGTGGCATGTTCCACAGGACAGGACAGACAAGAGACAGCATTTGCCTTGGGAACCCCTCCTGACACTGTACCTGCTCTTCTCCAACACTTAGCATATTAAAAACATAGCCGAAAGAAGCTTGTCTAATTAGCACCAATATGGCCTCAGTGAACACAAAGCTTCCATATCTGCAAAGGGACATGCCAGCAGTTTCTGCAGCTTCCTGTTGTTTTGCTACGGGGTCTTACAGTTTCTGGAGTGCCAGGATCACAAGCACTCACAGCTTCTGTTACTTCAGTTCGAAAATCACTGGTTCTAGACCCAAATAAAGTACAACAAATCAAGTCTTACAGTTATTTGACCTGTACACTGTATGTTAACCATTATCACAAATATAGCTACATCCTTTAGAGATCATTTCTAAACTTGTTAACTCACAATTGAATGTTGTTTGCTAAGCTGCTAACAAGTTACCCATTCCATAAATTATTCTTTATTTTCCACTGATTTTTCTCTATCGGGTGTTCATCTCTAAGTCAGGAGCCTCAGCCAATGATTGGTGTTTATCTGGTATCATCTGAGAATGCATTTTCCAATGAGACTCATGCCTGGCCAAGGACCAGTCAAGGCAAGCATTATTAGAGGGCTCCTGGCTCGACCAGAGCAAAGCAATTCTTCTAAGTGGAAGTGAGAAAGGCCCACAGGGAGGAAGGACTGTGAGATGCTCAGTCAGGACACCTACTGGTAAGTGAATGACTGAATCTCTGAAAAGAAACCAACGCCCACTGAATGCTCAGAGCCTCACTCGTCCAGAGGGAAAGGAAGTGTCGCTTGTGGGAAGCATTCAGGTTTCTGTCTCTCTAAAGCGCCATGCAGTTTCATTGGTTTTGAAAATAAAAGGTCAGATTAAAAACTTAACTGGTACAAGTGCCCTTCACCATAAAGGAGAAACAGACTAAGACTGAACTGAGGGATTTGTCATCAGTGGCCCCAGAGGGAAGTGTGCCCTAACCCCACTGTGGCCACTCCCACTCAGATCGCAGACAGCATGGCACCCTTGGCTAGGGGTTTTATTCAGATCTGCAGTGGAAGTGTGGAATACTGGAGGCCATGAGAGTACACAGCAGGTGACAATTAGTATTCAGCAGGTTGGCCTACCAGATGAGTAACTCTCTGATGGGGAGCCCTACGTGGAAATGACCGTAGGGTCACTGACTGTAAATGACTGGTTACTTCTGTCTGTAGTTTTTCTCAAGTGCCAGCTATAGGTATTTTCCCACTGTTTGTGTGTTTATCCCATGCATATATTCTATCTATGGGCACACACAGCTGTGGATGGCCAGGAAGATGATTCCTGCTTTATCTGTAAAATTCTCATGAATAAAAATAATACTAGGATATTTTCATTACTCAGTCTGACATAGGAAGTAATAGTATTCTCAGTCACAAAGACAAATACACAAGGACAATCTCCCAGGTGTTCATTGCTGATTCAAGGTCCTAACTTTGTCAGCAATGGACTTTCTGCACGTTCTCCCAACCTCAAGGCGGAGTCAGCTAACTGTTCGTTGTTCTAGTCCTGAATTCCAGTGTTATTCCCTGTCTGGGGACCCTGACTGCAGAGCTAGTGCTTACTTTACTCACCATGCCTGCTCAGCGCGACCTCCCCAGCCTGAGGGAAACTGTGGGCTCAGTTGGGCTCTGTTTCTTATTGTTTACTCAAGAAGTGCTGTGTGACCCCAAAAATGTGATTTATACTTGTCCAGAGGCTTTGCTGCAGGGGAAGTAGGAGAGAATGTGAGGTGTGTGTGTGTGTGTGTGTGTGTGTGTGCACGCCTGCGTGTGTGTGTGTGCACATATACTGAAGGGAAGATGTAGCTGAGTGCAGAAGGAGACGTCTGAGAGATGCAGAGAGAAGTGTTATGTAGCTGTCTGTAAAGAGATGTAGCTCTGTGGACAGAGGTTTTCAGAAAGGGATTTCTTCAGTTGAGAGAAGGTTACCATCAGGAAAGTGTGTGCTTGTTCCTTTTTTCTTATGTTACCATCAGAAAGCGTGTGTTTCCTTATCTACCCTCAGATAGAAAAGTCTAGCCCTCAAAGAAGAAATTTTCCTAAGTCCTCACTGCTCTGAAGACATGCTTTTGCTACCCAGGATGCAGTCCTGGGAGCTGGACTCCCAAGCTGCAGTTTAAATGTCAGCATCTGCCATGTAACCACTGTGTCAGACTGACAGCCACCCTAATGGCCAGACCGTGACCTAGGTGACCTATTTCCAGTAGTCATCTAACAGATAATTAGCAACTTGGAAGAGGAATGTTTACAATGCACTAAAAGCATGTACTGCTGTTGGAGAAATATCATAAAAGATATCTTTAATGTGAACACTACATTATACAATGAAAAACATGTACAAGGTGCCACGTCCACCCAGCTGCCCACGCTGACACAGACCGTCTTCAGCCAGGCAGCCTTAGTCCACTGTGCTTCCTTGTGCTCCGCTCTCCAGCTCTGACACTCTGCTTAGTAGTTATGGCTCAGCAAGCATGCCACCAAGCCCTCCGCAGCCCCAAGACTGGCACGCACACACCGTAAGACAGCAGATCAGCCTTCTCACTAATAAATATAAACTTAGCAATCTGATCCGCTTCACCGGAGCCAACTGTTTTCACATAGGGATGGTCTGCTTCTTGTGGAACTAGAGAGAATACACTGTTCTTCACAGTGGAACTCAGGGCGTTCTAAATACAAGCACAGCGTGTTTGGGCCAGGGATAGACTTTCTTGTTAACAAGTTTATTTGTCTTCACAAAGGGTAGCTACAGCCATTCACGGCTGCAGCAGATTGCAGTTGGGTGTTCCGGTTGTGCTCTGAAACCCCATAGTCTTCCTAGTGACTGGCCCTAGGGCTGTGGCTCTCCAGTGACAGGGAGGCCCCTTAGTCTCCATTTTCATCACTGGCTTTCTCGGGGATGACTTCCAGGCTCCGGCGTGGCTTCTGGGCCTCAGAGTTTTCAGTGCCTGGTTTGTTCAGTCCACACGAAACAGCTGCATAATGGATCTGCTTCAGATTCTCCAACGTCTCATTCTTAGCATATTTCAAAAGATCCGCTTGTCCCTAGAACAAAACATGGGATTAGACAGCATTAGACAGACATGACCACTGCTGGGCTCTGCAGCACAGACCTTCTGTGCAAACACACGAACTTTTCAGCACCTTCTACTTAAAACATGGTCACCTCTCTAGGAGCACACTGCTCTCTGGACTGCTTAAGTCAGCTCTTTCAGTGACTGCCAGTCCAATCTTGATTGTTCCTTTTAATGCTTTCTTTAAAACCCTGAAATAAACTGTCCTATAGATGTTCCCCTCCTGGAGGGGTGGCCCCGTTCCTGGGAAGCTGGAGACACTTATGTCCTTATGTCGCTATGCCATGGACAGTTACCTTTCTCTGAGAACACAGATGACAGAAACAACTCAAGAGAGGAAGACTTTATTTATTTATTTATATTTATTTTGTTTGTTTGTTTTGAGACGTCTTCTCTGCAATTCTGGAGCCTGTCCATAGACCAGGATGGCCTTGAACTCACAGAAATCCACCTGTCAGCTCCCCAGTGCTGGGATTAAAGGCGTGTGCCACCACTGCCCGGCAGAAGGCTTTATTTAGACTCATAGTTTAAGGCTAGCGTCCATCATCATGGGGAGGTCATGGTGGTGCAGGAATACGGAACAGCTCCTCACATTGTGTCTGTAGCCAGGAAGCAGATACTGGAGGTCAGGCTGGACCATAAAACCTCAAGCCAGCCTTTCAGTGATCTTTCTCTAGCAAGGTTCCACCTCCAAAGGTCACACAGTGGTCAGAACAGTGCCACCGGCTAGGGTGTCCTACTGGGCATTCACATTCAAACTCTATCTGAAACACCATGCAAATGCTGGGGTGGTAGAGCTGCCTGCAAAGCCCACAGGAGACCCTGGTGACACCGACTGTGGGAGCTGTCATGCTCCAGGAAGTGACGCGGGCACTGGTTCACCCAACCACACTTAGAGACATTTCTGTGTCACCAGCCTCCTGTCACCAGGGGTAAAAAAGGATTTCTACATGAGGAATCGCGTGGCACACACCCAGACATATCTGCGTGACAATGCACACAACTGTAGTACAATCAGAACCAGGGCATGACATTTGCAGTGTGCTCCTTAGCTGTTTGTTACTTTCTCTCAAGCAGTTAAGCCACACTAGCCCAGGGCTACAAAGATCTCTCCTGTGCTCCCTTATCTCCTGACAACCCTGCTGTGAAATCAGCCTGCCAACAGGCCTTCCAAAGTGCTGAGTGAGCTCAGAGCGGCCTCACTGCTCTGTGCTCTCAGCCCAGTTTAGCCCTGTATGAAGTCTGACCATCGGCCTGATACATAGTAACCAACACATGTCAGGAAGAAAACGGGGAGAGACTGGCACAGTTGGTCTGTGTGGTTTGCCTACCACGTCACTTGGCTCTGGGGGCTGGGCTGCCGTGTGCACCTTGGGTATAGAGGATTACTCTTCTGTCTTCATTCCCATAGCATAAGACCCTTCCACTGTAACACCAAAAGTGTCTGCACTGCTAAGACGCAGTCCCCGTGAGACGGCAGAGCTGCCACACCGCTGCCCGCGGTGACCAAGTCAACATCTACTGCCTACCACTGATAGCTTTTCCTATTTGTGTTTTTGCACTGAACAATGCACCCTTGTCTGGATAGGCCATGGTTTACTTATCCACTATCCACTCACCTACCAAAGACATCTGGGCTACTTCCACATTCTGGCAATTTTTTTTAAGTCTTTGGGCATAATTTTTCAAGTCATTTTAATAAATGCCAAGGAGTGTGATAGCTTTATCATGTTAGTAAGACATGCACAGTTTCTTACAACTGTTTTCCCAGGCACCATTCTCAATCCGGCCAGTAGTGGATAAAGTCCTGCCGCTCTGCCTCCCAGCCAGCATTTGGTGCTGCCTAATAAGAATGTCTTGGCAACTCACTGTCTCAATTTTGAATTTATAATAACACAATTTTGAACACTGTTTTGTTCATCTTCTGGATACTGTTTTTGGCCACATGTCTTCAGGCTTTCTGAAAGCCAGAAGTCACCTGAGCCCTAATGGCCGACCTGTGAGAACGCCACCTATTTGGAAATCACTCCTTTATCTGATGGCAAGGATTTTCTTATAATTTGCGTCTTCCTTTGACACTGTCTTTCACAGAGCAGTTTTAGTTATAACGAGATCAGTGTCTATGGTGGCAAGTCTACGGCTATCACTGTCACACGCAATACTAACACACTTGCCAGCCGTCTCCTTAGCATTAGTTCTGGCTTCCCCTTCAGACCCATAGTCCATGTACCCCAAGTCAGTTTTCATATGTGACATTAGGTCGCTTCAGAATTAATTACTGGAAAGAGTCTTTGCCTTGTTTACTGAGGTGCCTCTGCTCAGTCAATTGTGCTCCTTGAAGTTGTCTGCAGCTCTGCGAATACCATGGTGTTTTAGTTACTATAAAATTTCAGCAGACCTCTAAGTCAGGTAGTTTCAATGCCCCCACCCCAACTTCAGTAATATTACTATAGTTTTTTTCCCCCTTAAATGCTGCATTTCTGGGCTCTTCTCAGTGTTGACATTCAGTTTGGAATCAGCTTGTTGGTATACGCAAAATAAGGGGCTGGGATTTTGGTTGGAATTGTAATTAATCTACAAGTCCAGTTGAACAGCATCAAGCGCTTGCCAACACGGAGTCACATCTATGGACGCTATGAGGGCTAATTTTGGATGTGACTTGACTACATCTGGAACTCAACCCTTAGTCAGATCTTAGTCAGGAAGACCCACAATAAATCTGGGCCCCAGCTTCTAGTAGCAGCTAGACACGGAAGGACTTCACTTTTTGCTGCTTGCCCTCACACTCACCTATCCTGTTGTGGAGGGTTCCTTCACTGACAGACAGGAGAGCTGACTTCTTTGGCATTCTATCACAGACTGAAGGCCAACATCTCTCCGGAAATCAACTCCTGAGCCAGATTGGGACTGCTGAGATTTCCAGCCTTGGGGATCAAGCAATCACCAGGCTCCTGTCCCTGCCAGGGTCCACTGTTGGACTAGCCAGACTGATGCTGTAGCCAGACTAACGAATCCTTTCTAGTTCATATACATCCATCCTGCATTGTTTAGTCCTTTTGGATTTTTTGGCCAGCATTTTATAGTTTATAGTTTTTTTTATGTTAGTTTAATATAATTTTTCTAAATTGATACTTAAAGATTTTACTTATGCGTGTGCTAATGTGCTTTTTAATTCAATTCCCCTTCTTTGTTGGTGTAGAAGAAGTGGTTTTTGTATAGTAACTGCATGCTGCAACTTCGAAAAAACACCGACTTTACAGTCTGTGACAGTCAGCTTCAGCTGTCAGCTAAAAACACCGACTTTACAGTCTGTGACAGTCAGCTTCAGCTGTCAGCTTCACACATCTGGGAACAAGAGGGAGCCACAACTGAGGAAATGTCCCTGTCAGACTGGCCGATGGGCATGTGTGGGGCTTTTCTTGACCGCTAATTGATGCAGCATGTCTCAAACCACGGTGAGTGTCTCCACCAGAAGAATGGTCGTAGGCTATGTAGGAAAGCAAGCTGAGCAAGCCAGGGAGCAGTTTCGGTTCCTGCCTCCAGCTCCTGCCCGGCTTCCCCCATGACAGGCTGTGACCTGTAACCTCAAATAAATTCTTCTTCTCCAGAGTTGCTTTTGATCATAGTGTTTAGCATATGTCTTATTTTTCTACTGCTGTGATAAAACATCAAAAATAAAAGCAATTTAGGAAGGAAAGGAGTTATTTAAATTTTTTGTTTGTTTGTTTTGGTTTTTCAAGACAGGGTTTCTCTGTAGCTTTGGTGCTGGAACTAGCTCTTGTAGACCAGGCTGCCTTGAACTCATAGAGATTCACCTGTCTCTGCCTCCCAAGTGCTGGGATTAAAGGTGTGCGCCACCACCACCCGGCTTTGTTTAATCTTACAGTTTACAGTTTATCATCCAGGGAAGTCAGGGCAGGAACCCAGAAGCAGGAGTTGATGCAGAGGCCATGGAGGAGTGCTGCTTACTGGCTTGTTCCCAATGGCTTGCTGAGCCTGTGTTCATATAGCATCCAGGACCACTTGCCCAAGAGTAAAGCAACCCACGATGAGCTGGGCTCCCCACATCAATCACCAATCAAGAAAATGCACCAAAGGCTGTGCACAGGTCAAACTGGTGGGCATTTCTCAGCTGAGGCTCCCTATTCTGAGATGACTCTAGTCTGTGTCTAGCTGAAATCAAAACTAACCAGTGCATCTCAGCAACACAAAACAGATCAGAACACAGTTCAAGGAATTTTTACTTATTAATTCTTTCAGGTATTGTACATAAACAATCATCTCACCATTGAACAAAAACAAGTCTTTTTATTCCTTCTCTATCTGCACCCTTTATCTTACTGCATTGGCTAGAGTTTCTGATTCGGTGCTGACAGCTGGTGCAGTAACGGTGTTGCTGAGGTTCTTACACAAAGCATTTAGTGTGTGAGCTGCGGGCGTCTGCAGATATCCTAGCGGTGTTGACGCCCCTCCCCCCACTCTACTGTGAATGGACACTATGGGTGGGTGCTGGGATCCATGGAATCATCTGCACCCACTGCTAGGACTGCCCTTCTCCCCAATGTGCTGTTATTCGAGTTAGTCTGTGTGTTCATATGTTAAATATCCATATTTCAATACATGTGACACAAGGTTTTACATTTTCCCCTACACCGTTGAGAACATCAGGTTATACTTAGGGTTTTGTCGTTGGTTTGACTATCAGGGTGATAGCAGTCTTACAGAGTGAGTCTGGAAGAACAGACTTCTTAAGAAATTGGTCCATTCCCTGTATGTCACCAAGTTTGTGGACACAGAGTGCTTTACGATCTTCCCTTGATAATCTCTGAATGTCCATAGGATATGAAATTCTTTTATTTTATCCACTAGTAATTTTTGTCATATCTTTTCCCCACTCAGCCTAGCTAGAGGTTTATTGATTTTTTATGTTTGTTTATTAAACAGATTTTTGTCTTGTTAATTTTTTAAAGCTTATTTACTGTTTTCAACTCTATTGATTACTCCTTGAATATTACTTTTGTTAATGAAAATTAGTTGGTATTCAGTGAAAATGCCTAGCTGTAATACCCTCTATGGCTTAACATGTTCCAAACTGAGCTCTGGACCCCATGTTTCTCAGCACACGCTTCCCTTCATTAGAGCAACCCCATTCCTAACGTCCCTGACGCAATGACCCTGGTGTTGCCACTGGCTCCTCTGTCACCTCAGCCACTGCACCTGCGAGCAGTAGTTTCTGCCTGGGCTTTCAGATCAAGGTCTTCAGCTTCGTGCCAGCCTCACTCGCACCGCACGCTAAGTTACCGTCATCTTTCTCTGACCCCACTGTCAGCATGACCAGGTCATAACACATCTTCTCTTTCTTAGCTTACAACCCTTTAGTGAGTTTTGCTTGGAGTGAGGATCAAAGTCCTTGTTTGTGTCTCTGAGTCCTGCCCCACTGCTGGCATTTTATCCCCGTATCTCCTGCCTCGTTCACTTAGCCCTCACTATTCTAGGCTACTGATGCCAGCAGGTCCCCTCCACGTGGGCCTTCCATGTGCAGAATGAACCAGCGCCTCCTTCAGGTCACAACACTGATAAGTCCTTCCAGAACTGAACTGGCATGCCTGCCCACAGCCCTCCGGGCCCTTTCCTGAGTAGCTTTCCATACTCACAACCACCTGAGGTGCTTTTGGGCTGAGGCTTTGGGAGTGTGCGGACCCCTGAGCCTAGAGCATTAGCAGTTACTTGGTAAGGGGTCAGTGAGGACAGCTGAATGAATGCACAGCAAAGATACGCAGTTTCTTCTCTAGAACATTCAGTTCTGCCTTTCTCTGTGCTTGTACCTGTGACAGAGGAATACTTTATTTTTAATGCACATTGAGAATAAGAAACCAGGTTTTGCTGCTCTCTGTCAGCATATATAGACCTACCACATGATAAAAGGAGTTTTAAAAATAAAGACCCTGAAAAGCACAGAATTCTGTGTAATAACAGGGCTCTTGGCTGCTTTTGTTACCCAAATTTAGGTGGGTCATTACGACATCTGAAACAGATTGATCAGGTGTCAAACCACTATCCATGAGGCAGAAAACGGGCTCACAGGCAACACATCTAAGTTTGGGGGCAGCTGCACCTGGCCCGATGCTGTCCATGTGGTTTCTGAAATGAACTACCGCATTCAGCTCTCCACTGTGAAGACCAGAGTCTGACAGAGGCAGTACTCACTGAGGTGGCACTCACAGCCTCATTCTGAAGCCTTTACAGAACAAGAAGTTCTAACAATACTGCTGCCCACTGACCAAGGGTGAGCAACAGTGGTTTCAGATGAGAAACTCACACTGCGCTCAGTTTCAAAGTCTGCTTTGAATTTTGTAACTTACTCTGTTTGATTTTTATCTCAAAAGAACTCTACTAAACTTAGGTCAAAATGCTAAAGGTTTTTCCTTTGGCACACAAAATAAACTCTAAAAGATGCCGCTCTAAGAATTCTACCAGAATTCAATGATGCACTACACTCCTTAAGCTCCTCCCTAGGAAGCAAGCAGCCCTCTAACACACAGACCACGGAAAGACACAATGGACAAAGCTACAGACTGCTGCCCCTGGGAAACACAGATGCAGAAATCTTCAATAAAACACTACAACATAAAGAAGAACATCAGCCATGGATTTATCATGCAGGGTTAGTTATAGGTGAATAAGCCGATAAATATAATACATAATATAAATGAACTTAAAGACAAAATCACATGATTATCTAAGAACTATCTCAAAAAAAATGTTTACTGTACCTAGCAATCAGGGAAATGAAAATCGAAACAACTTTTGAGATTTCATCTCACCCCAGTGGACAAAAAATTGCTGGTTCTCCACCCAAAAACGTTCTGGAGAAGAGGAGCCCTCACTCACTCCTTATGATGCTGGGAACTGGTGCAGCCACTCTGGAAATCACTGTGTAGAATTCTCAGAAAGCTAAAACTAAAACCACCATGTGACCCATTTCTTTAGCCCCTGGTGTCTGTCTCAAGGACCTGGCGTTCCACTCCACAGACAGTTGCTTAGCAATGTTCACTGTCCCCCAATTGCAATAGATAAAAAATGGAAACCACCTAAATGTCCTTCAACAGATAACCATGGAAACATGGTTCACACAGACCCTAGAGTACTATCCAGTTTTAAGGAAGAGAAGCGTGAAGTGTACGAGCACGTGCACGGACCTAGAAATGATTATATTGAGTGATGTAACCATGGCCTGCAAAGACAGACACCTTATGTTCTCTCCCATCTGTGTTTTTTAGCTCCAAATCTTCATATGTGATTCTATAACACGGACTAAACACAGAAACCAGGACAGCACAGAGGGACCCCAGGGTCAGGAGTGGGAGCAGGAAGGGGAGATGGAAACGCGAGGAGAAGGATGCAGAAGGAAAGAAGAGGGAGACACAACCACACCATGGTGTTTGATGAAGCCTCAATGAATCCCATTATAGTCTCTAAAAGCACATGTGTGTGTGTATATAGACATGTATGTATTATATGTTATTGTGGGTAAATTTAAAATAACATGACTTCTTAAGGCCTTTCCAAACATTTTTGGCATTATTTGTACTTGTCCCTCTCCCTAGGGCTTCTAGCAAAGTGTACAAAAAATACCCTGCTTTGACCTTCTTTTTTGTTGCTTTTTCCTAATTAATTTTATGTTTATTAATTTATAAATATGCCTGCATGCCAGAAGGTATCAGATCCTATTACAGACAGTTGTGAGCCACCATGTGGTTGTTGGGAATCGAACTCAGGACCTCTGGAAGAGCAGCTGGTGCTCTTAACCGCTGAGCCATCTCTCTAGCCTCTGCTTTGACCTTCTTATCCACTAGAAACACAGAAGACTGTGGCAATCCTTATCAATACCTTGATCAATGCCCCAGGGACAGTGCCAACTTAGGCTGAGGCCTAGACAGCACCAAAGCCGAGAAAAACAGACTTCAGCCCAGTTACAAACTCAGGCCTAGCCATGTGCTGCCCCTGCCTGGTGACTACAGCTGTATGCATCTCATTTTCCTACCATCCTGTAGATCTGCATGCAAGAGGGCCATGCTTCTGTGTCCCTCAGAGACACCACACAGTGAGTGCAGCTGCTATGCCATTTCTCATGAGAATCTTCTGCAAAGCGACAGACAATGGAGTCTGCAAAATCCAACATACATCTCATGTCAGCACACACACAGCCAAGATAGCAGGAAGTGGTTACACATTTTATGCAGGCAGTCACGTCATGAAGTCTGTAGTAAGTATTTTATGATCACTGCTTTAGGAGATGGGAGACTCATCTACAAAGTGAGTATGCTTCAATTTGCTACATCATAGGCATTTAGAACCTTACAAGCCAAAGGCCCAAGCCCCCTTTAAAAGCTCTGAACAAACAATGGAGACCAGCGGGTGACAGACATCAGGGTATGTCAGGAGAACATAGAGATTGTTTAGAGCATCGGATCACACGTGTAGATCCTGTGCAATACAACAATGGGCACAATCAAAACGTGAAGTTAGACACCTTAAATGTGTACACCCAAAAATAAATTTTATTACTAGTAGGCTGGGGATGTGGCTCAGGCTACAGTCCTTGCCCAGCATGTGTAAAACCCCGAGCCCAATCTTGAGAACTGAAAAAAGGGTAGGCAAGATAATGAGATATTGTACTTCAGATTGTTCCAATCTATTTGAGGCACAACACTGAGCAAATTCTAGTATCCATATGGTCTTTAAGCATTAATGGAATGTTGATGTAGACTCCCTGATGACTCCAGAAAGTGCACCACTCTGGCAGAGATGCTGATAATACAGAGTGATGAACGCAACAGATATGGGAGACCTTGAAACCTGCCTCTCAACTCTGCAATAAACTTAAACATTACAAAAATAAAATAAATAAAAGACCTTTTAAAAACATGGGTACTATTTAATGTTTTCTTTACTTTTTTTTTCTTTTTAGAAAATATTTATTTTTATGTGTATGGGTATATGGCCTACAGGTACATCTGTGTGCTAGGTATGTGCAGTGTCTGTGGAGACCAGAAGAGGGTGCCTGACCACCTGGAACTGAAATTGTGGATGTTTGTGAGTTGCTATGTAGGTGCTGGGACTCAAAACCGGGTCTCCTGGAAGGGTGGTCAGTTCCGAGCCATTGCTCCGGCCTTAGTACCTTTCTTTGAGCTGCAATTGAAAGTAGCTCAGAGGGTTCTGGATCGTAATGACAGTGCTAAGTCTGAAACCACAAAGCTCAGTTATGTCAGACAAAAGAGCAAAGCCTTCTGGAAACACTAGCCACCGTTTACTGAATGACTGCCTTGCGTCGCTGCTGTAGTCAGTGTTGTAAAGACTGCTCGTGACAGTCTCATGTGTCTGTGAAGACACTCTTCTGCTCCTATCTGATAGCAAGGACGCTGAATTTGGACAAATGGGAGACTTTGGCCAAGGCAGAATCTGAAGAGCAGATTACAGTGACATACACCTTACTTCCTTACGTGTGTGTCTTGTGTTCCTTTTAGGTAAATGTGAGCCCCACCTAAGGAAAGCTGAACCTCACTCACTGAGGCAAAGGAAACGGAATCCCCACCATCTCAATGGACTCTGTGTTGCCACTGCAGCTACACACGCTTTTTGTGACTTAAAATACTGAAGCGGAAACAGAGACTTTCAGCTCTTGTGTGCTGAATGAGCAATGCGTGACTTCAACGGTTGGATTGTGGGAGCATCCCTCACGACCCTCTCTTGGGGAAGCCAGAGGAAGGCCTCCTATTGGTCAGGCCCACTTTCCACTGAAGTCTCACTAAACCTCGCAATGGAAACAAGGTCACCCAACATCAAGTAATTCACAGCTATAGCAACAGGCACAGGCATCTCTCCAGGCCTGAGCACTGTCCAAATGTGCCCGTGTATCTCCCATCCTGTGGGTCCCCACACAGCCACTCGTGACTCAGGGTGAGCGTGCACTGCTAGGAAAGGGCACTGCTCTCTGCTGCCCCTCACATCCTACAGCAGCCCTGGGAGAGGCAGTGGAGGGCGTATGCAACTCTACAGTGCAGCATCCCAGTCATACAAGGACGGCAGGTTCATCTTTGCTTTTGAGTCTTGAAACTCTTACCATCACTCTGGGCTCTTATCTAATTTTTGGTTATCCCCCAACTTACCAAAGCTCTATAAAATTTCAAATAAAAAATCAATTTAATTTAAATCAAGTAAAAAATGCCATTCTCTCGAGAACGCAATTTCCTACTTTCAGCACCTCAGATGGAGGTTCCTAGGCAGCACTGCAGAGGAGGTATCGACCACAGTATTTTCTTATTGGCTCTGATGTGTCACAGGCAGGCAGACTATGGCACAGTACAGACACTCAGGTGACAGACGGGGAGGAGTGGGCCGGGACCAGCTCCACACCTCTGCGGGTACCAGAAGCAGCACACAGGACCCTTCCCTCACACGGGGAATGTGGGGGGTCTCTCAGCACATTCTGTGTGACCACACAGAAGCCGAGGAATCACCGTGCACTGGTATGGTCCCTGGGATGTGCTGTGTTTAAAACAGATCAGAAAGAGCAGCCTGCCCAATGATGAACACTATGTTCACACACGACTCAATTAGAAATTAGTTTCCAGTCAAGGACAGCTTTCCAGGAAAACCAGGAACACATTACTAGTAACATAGTAACTAAACTGGGAACACATGACATCACTAGTAATATAGTCATGACATCACTAGACCATCATTAAGACAGTCTGCAAGGTTCTAAGGGAAGTACTGGCCTAGGATAAACAAAGAAGATCTAGATTATGTCTATACAGACACCATCTGGTCAATTGACTTATTTTTGGCAAAAGTCGTATGTTCCTAGAGAGAATAAGTCTCTAATTGCTTTTGGAGTTTTGCTCCTATCCTTGTTTCTGAGGGCAAAGAGCGCAGGACACGGAACCAGCTGGCATTTCACATGATGGCAGCTGGGTTTTAACCAGCTTCTTTAACCCACTGAACACTCACTATATGAGCACTCTGCACCCGCCCTTAAGTGAGAGTCCAGCCATGGTCCCTATATTCAAGGCAGGTGAGCTCCCAACAAAACAATGTCTTCTGAGTGGCTCTGGCCAACACCACATGGGTCAGGAAAAGCACACAGCTGCCTTTTGCTAATCACAGAATTGGGGGGGGGGAGCCCATCTTAAGCCACTAGTTTTGTTACATAGCAGTAGGAACCTGGAACAGCCAGTGAAGGTAGCCATCTTTGGACCAGTGGATTGGTGCTGGGGAAGAGCCAATCCGAGGAGTCTGTCACTGTGGGATGCCTGGCTGGGCCAGCAAACACCATAGAGGCTCCCTTATCTGATGGAGGAAGGTCATTGGTTAAGTAATAAAGAAACTGCTTGGTCTCATAGGTTAAAACATAGGTGGGAGGAGTAAACAGAACAGAATGCTGGGAGGAAGAGGAAATGAGCTCAGAGGCCATGCTCCCCTCTCCTGGGCAGACGCTATAGCTCTGCTCTCTGAGGCAGAAGCATGAAGCTCAGACCCAGGATGGACGTAGGCTAGAATCTTTCCCGGTAAGACTGATGCTACACAGATTATTAGAGATGGGTTGATTGGGATATGAGAATTAGCCTGTAAGGGCTAGAGTTAATGGGCCAAACAGTGTTTAAAGAATACAGTTGTGTGTTGTTATTTCTGGTGTAAAGCTAGCCGTGCGGGAGCCGGGCGGGACTAAGAGCAGGCCCGTAGCTCCTTCAACACTTATCACATCACGGGGGGCCAAGGAGAGGCCGGGCAGTAAAGCAGTAGATGGATGAGCAGGAGCGAGCAGCAGGAAGAATGCAGGGATGCACAGAGCGGAGCAGGCAGAGCACTGGCCCTGAGGGACACAGACATTTCAGGCCACCAGGGCAGGAATACAGTGTTTTGTTACCAGAGTTCCCTCAGGTCTCTCATGATCCCCCGTGTGTGCTAACACCTCTCATCCATTCTAGTCTCAGAGAAGTTTTGTTCCTGATAACCAGCTGCACCAGGGTTTTCCACCATGGAATTCTGCCACCTCCTGTGACATGGCCTCCCAGTTGGCTTCCTGCTCCAATGCCCGAGTGCTGTGATCACAGACATGTAACACCACATGACATTTAACAGACAGTTACATGGGAAACCATAAAAATACTATAAGAAAATACTAAAGAAACTTCTATCGTACACTCAACCAAACAAGGGAAGTCCAAATTTAACGATGGTCTTCTATGTTCTATGTTTGGAGCTGAGGATAAACAACTGGAGGGAAGGAGAGAAGAGGCTGTGGCACTGGGCCAGTTCAGACAGGAAACTGAGTAGAGTGTACTTCAGGGCAGTCACTGAGGTTGGGGTCTGAAGCCGGGGAGGGAGCTCCAAGCCAATTGTAAGTGTGGGATAGATAGTAAAGGTGACGCCTTGATGGGTATGAGACAGGAAAGGGCTGATGGTGCGATTCAGCAATAGAGCTTGTCCAGCATCAACAGGTACTGTGTTCTCTCCCCAGTACCCACTGCATACACCAGACAAGATTAATGGCAAGTGCTATACTTCAGAACAGAGCAACAATGCTTAGAGATATAGCAATATTGCTTATAAATATCATGAAATTTAAATATTGTAGCAAAGAATCTGGCTGCCATCTGCCCATGTCCTGAGGCTAATTTAAAAATTAAAGGACTAATTTTATTTGGCAGGAGAAATTTAAAGACATGTTGGGTCTATGGCATCGTTACTGCTGAAAATGCTTATGCAGGTCCTCTATGAAAAAGTACAAGACAGAAAGAAATATAAAATATAGCAAGAAAAAGAAGAAGACTGGGAAGCTTAATATTATAGCCAAGGTTTGTGCTGGAAGAGAGGCCACAACTATCAAGGACAATTGGCCTTTCAGATTAGGCCCACTCTGAGCTGGAACAAAGGGAAGACTGTCTTCAGGGCAAGACCCACCCAGCTAAGTCTCCAACAATTCCAAGAAAACAACTGAATAAAAGTGACTGCTAATGTGATTAAAGGCACAGGGCCCATCCCAAGCTGGCAGCCAAATGGCCTACAGGGTGCAAGAGTGAAGCAGTGGCGGGTCTTCTCCTCCAGTGTCAGAGTGAAG